>NC_090649.1:352387593-352625093 GCF_040937935.1 Hyperolius riggenbachi | reverse complement strand
GTAGAATATATGTAAAACTGTTTGCTTTGGAGAGAGGCTTGTAGTGAGCGGAGAGTAGAATCCGGGTACGGCCATGTTTGAATATAGGTTATAAGCAACAGTCCAGCACTTTAATCCACGTTATGTGCCACTTTCAACATAGTCTGTATACATAACGATGTTTCCCTGGTACTTCGCAGAGAGTTTTCCGTAATGAGGGTTAGTGAGGCACAAGTCTCAGTATTCATAAAATCAGCACCTTTTGGGTCCAATGGTCACACACCACAGAATTTTCCGTAACACTTGTGACAAAGTTTCTAGTTAAACTCACATTAGGATGGGTCTGCACAGCAGCGTATGCTAGTGAGTTCAGTGGCTGTTGCGCAATGCAAGGTTGCTGTTGAAAAGTTGGCAACCGTCCCAGAGCGGGAAGCTAAGTGCGGGAAGAAGATAATTTGAAGGTAAACAACACCAACTGTAAGAAAGGCCCGCCATTTTGCTATATGGGTATCATATCTGCTCAGGCGTAATTATAACCCGGGAAATTAATAAAACATAAGTACTATCATTCAAAGCCTCTCATCACCTCCACTCCATATGCAGTACATATTAAAGTTATAGATCAGCCCCAGGGGTACTCACTCATTTCTTCGGCAAAGTGTCTATCCATTTCATGGCATACTCAGTTTTTTTAAAAAAACGAGTAGTTTCTCCATCCTGTACTCGGAGTTTTGCAGGAAACTGCATAGAGTAGCTGATATTCCTCTCTTTGAGCTTATTCTTTACATGCTGAAACGATTTCCTTTGTTTTTGTGTTTCCATTGTGAAATCTGGAAAGATCATCAATTTAACATTGTTAAAACGGATCTCACCCACGTTCCTTGCAGCCGTTAAAATGGCATCTTGATCCCTAAAATTTAAACGCTTCAAAATAACCGGGCGAGGGGGAGCTCCCGGTGGGCCCAGTTTAGCCGGGACTCGATGCGCCCTTTCAACCACAAAGTGGTCGGAGAAAGTTTCTGGCGGCAGAACTTTACGGAACATTTCTTCAACAAATGTGGCAGTATTACTTCCTTCAGCTCCTTCAGGCAAGCCCAAGATTCTTAAATTGTTCCTGCGGTTGCGGTTCTCTGCATCCACCGGCTTTTCTTCAAGTTGGGTTAAGCGTAGTCGTATTCCTGGGATCGCTATGCTATGAGTCTGCACTGTGTCCTCAAGGTCCGAGGTGTGGCGTTCAAGCTCTTTGGTTCCGTCGCGCAATTTGCCCATGTCTCCCCGAAGCAGGCTCAGTCCCGAATCAAGATGGTCAATTTTGACCGTTAATGTGGTTTGGCATGTGCAGATTGCATCTAAGAGTTCAGCAGGAGTCGGCATGTCCGCTCTATCATCCGCTTGTTCACGTGGACTTCCACCCTCTTTATTCTGCTTTCCCCGATTAGAGGACGGTGTTGTAGTGGGGTGGAGGGTGGCTGCTCCACCATCTCAGCCGGGTCATCCTTGTCTTTATTGCCCTTGTTCATCTTAGGAGGCATATCGGGGTATGGAGAGGTATGGTGCGTGGATCTCGGTGTCCTCTCAGGCCCAGCACTGGACTCCCAGCACGCGTCCACAAAAGAAGGCCCAGCGAGATTTTCTCCCTCCGGAGGTAAGCACCACGACTCCAGTGTGTCGCTTCAGTTCTTTGGGTGTTCCCCAGCAATATTACGAGGGATTTTTGGGGTCTGTAGTCTGTCAGTACTCTAGCAGGGATATGCCGGACAGCGGAGCTCTGAAAAAGACGTCCACTCAGCTCGCCATGTTGGCCACGCCCCCCATCAGTTCCTCTCTTGATTTTAAAGTTGCTCTGTGTATTTGATCATCATCGATTTGTGGATAATATCTTTGATCTATGAATATATTACGTAGTGACATAAGTTGTCTGTCTCTGCCCTCTGAATTAGAACATATTCGGTTATACCTCAGAGCCTGGCTGTAAACAATAGATTTTTTGGTGTGTTCCGGGTGGAAACGCTTCCATTTTAGGTAAATATGCCGCTCAGTTGGTTTACGGTACATGGATGTTTGTAAAATTCTATCTTGTATATAAATTGTGGCATCCAGGAAACTGACATGGGAGGTTAAAAAGCTGAGCGTTAACTTGATGTTCTTCTGGTACTCTGAGAAGTTTTTGTGGAATCTGATTCATTCTTCCTGTGATGCTGTCCAGATTAATAGGATATCGTCTATAAATCTGAAGTAAGCCCATGGTTTAATTTCACAAGTTGAAAGAAAGTTTTCCTCCAACCTGGCCATAAATAAATAAGCATACTGGGGTGACATCCTACTTCCCATAGCACTGCCCATTGTCTGTAGATACATATCAAATCCCAAATGAAAAATAGTTGTGAGTTGGTATATACCTGATAAGTTGTAGTGTGGGCTCTGTTGGTAGATCATTAAGCTGAAGGAAATGTTGGCAAGCTGCAATACCGTCCTCGTGTGGAATGTTGGTATAAAGCAGGGGCCTCAAACTCGCGGCCCGCGGGCCATTTTCGGCCCTCGATACAATATTTTGTGGCCCGCGCCGGCAAAAGCTTCCTTATAGTTCACTTCAGTACTCCCAAGTAATCCGCCGCATCCCCGCTGCTAAACGAGGGCTGCAGAGCCCCCAAATCGCCCGGGGGGCAATCCGCCGGCATTTCCTGTAAGGGGCAGAGCTTTCAGCTTCAGCTCTGCCCCTCCTGACGTCAATTGCCGCACGGATCGCCGCCTCTCCCCGCCCCTCTCTGTGAAGGAAGAGTGAGAGGGGCGGGCAGAGGCGGCGATGCGCCGCGATTGACGTCAGGAGGGGCAGAGCTTTCAGCTTCAGGAAATGCCAGCAGATTGCCCCTTGGGCGATTTGGGGGCTCTGCAGCCCTTGTTTTGCGGCGAGGACGCGGCGGATTACTTGTAATGGGAGCACTGACGCGAACTATAAGGTAAAATAGGCAAAATAGTTTGCTTCAGTGTGAATTTGAGTTTGAAATAAAAATCAATGCAAGGGACGGGGGGGAGGAGGAGGAGGAAGGAGGGGGGGAGGGGGCGGCGGGAGCTGCTGATTGCGAAATCCCTTATGCGGCCCAGCCTCATCCTGACTTTGCCTCCTGCGGCCCCCAGGTAAATTGAGTTTGAGACCCCTGGTATAAAGGGATTCAACATCCATTGTAGCCAGGATAGCACCCTCTGGGATCGGACCCATGGCAGTCAATTTGTTAAGAAGGTCAGTGGTGTCCTGGATGTAGCTGGCTGTATTCCTTACCATGGGTTTAAGAATGTTTTCTAACCAGATATCTTTTCTGTTAGTGTCCCAAAACCAGAGATGATAGGACGACCTGGATTTCCTTCTTTGTGTAATTTTGGTAAGATGTAGAAGGTGCCTATTTTAGGATTAGCTGGTATTAATGTATGTATTTCATATGGTCACTTGTAAGTTATAGATTAATACTCAAAAAATCTCCCCCTGTTCCTTTTTCTTATCTACTATCCTCTATTCTTCCATTTAAGTAACAGAATTTGTGCTTGGCTAAATACCCTTAGCAGTGCCGGGCCGAGGCAGAGACAAGAGAAGATCCAGCATCATGGCTGTAACATCTGCAACTTTGGCGGCTGCGGACACGCAGGGTATACCCGCAGCCGCCTTTGTTCCCGCAGGCCTCATCTGTTCCGTCGGCATCTAGCACGCCGGGAACGGTACTGTCTAATGCTCATAGGGTCGCTATATCGCGCGGGCGGAGACAGGACTTTTATGCTGGAAGAAGGCGCGTCAGCTGACCTGCCGGTCAGCTGACGTCAGAGGTGACTCAGATTCGGCCTCGGATTGGCTGATTGGTAAGGGGCGCGGCTGTGAGCTCTCCTCGGCTTCTTAAGCCTTCACTGGTCACTTGCAATTTGTCTGCTGGTGTGTTTTGATCTGGGAGGAAACCAGGGATTTCACACAAGACTAGGACTATTGTTATATTGTATTACTGATTACCTGTGTATGATTCTGGCAATACTCTGACCTTGCTATTGCTTATCGTTTCTGTACTTCTGCCTATCTGACCTTAGTTGCTGAACCTCTGCCTGATATCTCACTATTCTTCTGCTTCACGTTTCTGTACTGTATTCGCCTCTCAGTTGCCAAACCTTGCCTGTCTGACCTCTCTACTCACCAGTGGGCCCTTGCCACTGGTGAGGTGCTCTTTTGACTAAATACCCACCAGCTCCTCTGGTGAGGTTTAGTTTAAGTTATACAGCTCCTGTGACTGATAGTACCTTACCAGCTCCTCTGGTAAGGTCTAGTTAAACTATTCAGTTGCTTGTGCTGATAGTACCTTACCAGCTCCTCTGGTAAGGTTTAGCCAAACTTTGTTGACACTCTTGCTGTTAGTACTTTACCAGCTCCTCTGGTAAGACCTATTATTTATACTACTGTTGTTGCAGCTAGTACCCACCAGCTCCCCTGGTGAGGGCTAGCACTGTTACAGCTAGTACCCACCAGCTCCCCTGGTGAGGTCTAGCACTGTTTCAGATAGTACTCACCAGCTTCTCTGGTGAGATCTATCCATTTAATCTACTGTTGCACCAAACACTTTACACCTCTGTTTCTCAGCCTTCTATACTTGCATTATTGGTGATACTGCAGATCACCACATAATCGGGTATAGAGTCTGTATTATTGGTGATTCTGCAGATCACACAACAATCAGACGTCTGTGTGCTACACCAGTCGTTACAATGGCGCAGTGTAGGAGGGGGGAGTACAACTCAGCTATCATTCCCCTATTGTGTTTGAAGCAGAGAAAAATAAGAAAAGGGGATATATGGCAGTGTCTGCAAGCCAGATAACTAGAGATTAAGGTGTTGGGGACCCTGGGGTGCCACTTAGTCTAAAAGCAATCAGTGTATGATGGCTGGAGTGGGAGGCATGGAGGGGTGCACTTTGGTGTCTCAGCCTTGGGTGCTGGAAGACCTTGTTTCGGCTCCGACCCTTAGCTATACTTGGCAGCGAACCACCTTCGCCTTGAATGTTGGGCGTTCCCCCAAGGCTGAGATGGTGCACACACCTCCCATTTAAACCTCTCTTGGAAGCCAATTACAATGTTTAAGATAATATGCACCTCTGTCTAACTTTTATTTTCTCCACTAAATTGTGTTCTGTTATTATTCAAGACTGTATTTAAATACCATGTTTTATGGTAACTTTGCTGTTACTATAGCCTTTATTAGTCTTTTTGTGTTAAACCAACATTCATACACCAATTATATGTATGTTTAACCCTTTATTCCTACTATGTACCAACGATACAAAATATTTGTACTTCTCTTTCAAAAATGTTTAATAAAAATTTGTGGTAAAAAAACAAAATGAAAAAAAAAAAAACACCTTTATACATTAACCACTTAACTACCACTGTCATGTAACATCTGCGGCTGCGGGCACGCCGGGTGTCTCCGCAGCCGCCTCGGGTCCCTGTTCAGAGGGGTTTTCCGTTCCGTCGGCGTCTAGCACGCCGAGGACAAAATTGTCATTTACACAGAGGGTTGCTGTATCGCGCGGCCGCGCGCGTAGACAGGACCTTTATGCTGGGAGGAGGCGCGTCAGCTGACCCGCTGGTCGGCTGACGTCACAGGGGACTCACACCGCTCTGGATTGGTTGATTATTGGTGGGCGCGGCTGTGAGGTCTCCTCTGCTTCTTAAGCATTCTCTGCTCACTCGCAACCTGTCTGCGGTTGCAAATACATACGTGTTAGCACTCAGACCTTAGACTAGTATCCGGTGTGCTTTGATCTGGGAGGAAACCAGGGATTTCACACAAGACTAGGATTATTGTTATTACTGTATATTTGATACTCTGTGTATGACTCTGGCTATCTCTGACTCTTCTCTTGCTTATTGATTCTGTACCTCTGCCCATCTGATCTAGTTGCTGAAACACTGCCTGAATACTTACTACTCTCTTGCTTACTGATTCTGTACTGTATCTGTCTCTCAGTTGCCAAACGCAGCCTGTCTGACCTCTCTACTCACCAGTGGGCCCTTGCCACTGGTGAGGTGTTCTAACAGTTCCCACCAGCTCCTCTGGTGAGGTTCTGCCAAACTAGTCAGTTACTGTGTTCTAATAGTACCCACCAGCTCCTCTGGTGAGGTTCTGCCAAACTAGTCAGTAACTGTGTTCTAATAGTACCCACCAGCTCCTCTGGTGAGGTTCTGCCAAACTAGCCAGTTACTGTGTTCTAATAGTTCCCACCAGCTCCTCTGGTGAGGTTCTATCTATCTATCCGATATCTATATCTCAGCTCCTGATCTGTCAACACTACTATCTAAAGTCCCTGACTGTCTACGTGCCATTTCTGCATTTATGTCCTCCCGCTTCCTCAAACTCAACATGAGTAAAACGGAAATTGTGATTTTTCCACCATCGCTATCTACACCCCCACCAATTGCAACCATAACGGTAGACAACACCCCAATAACCTCAACCACTAAGGCCCGCTGCTTGGGGGTTATACTCGACTCAGAGCTCTCCTTTAAACCTCACATTGCCTCATTAACCACCACCTGCTATTTCCAGCTCAAAAATATATTCCGTATCCGTCCCTTCCTCACACAAGAGGCCACCAAGATGCTTGTAAATGCCTTAATCATCTCCCGCCTAGACTACTGCAACACCCTGCTCTGTGGGCGACCACAAAAAAGGCTAGCACCTCTCCAAGCCCGCCTCATTCACCTCTCCACACGCTCTTCCGATGCAGCCCCACTGTGCTGTTCTCTCCACTGGTTACCTCTTACCCAGAGGATCCAGTTCAAACTCCTGACTCTAACATACAAAGCCCTCCATGAGTTGTGCCCTCCATACATCTCATCACTAATCTCAAGATATTGTCCCTCCCGCAACCTCTGCTCCTCCCAAGAAATTCTCCTGGCTTCTAAGCTAATCACCTCCTCTCACGCTCGCATCCAAGACTTTACACGAGCATCATCTCTTATCTGGAACTCTCTTCCACAGCCTGTACGTCATGCTCCAAACCTGGACATCTTCAAACGCACTCTTAAAACACACCTTTTCAGACAAGCTTATAACATTCTATAGCCCTTATTTACTTATTTGACACAATGTAATCAGAGGCAAAGGGTCACTGCCTCATCCATCCTCCACCCCCTTACCTAATGTGTCCCCCACTACCCACTAGATTGTAAGCTCGCAAGGGCAGGGTCCTCCTCCTAATGTTTACTGTTTTTGTCACAATATTTGTGCTGCTTGGAACTCTGTTTTACAATTTGTTAGTATATCTATGTTCCCCTTGTCGTCTTATTGTGCTTTGTAAAGCGCTGCGGAATATGTTGACGCTATATAAATAAAAAATAATAATAATAATACTGTGTTCTAATGGTGCCCACCAGCTCCTCTGGTGAGGCCTAGTTATTCTACTCTGTTACTGTTGCACCAAGCACTATACACTATTGCATTATCCTGTTAGCTTTACTTGCATTATTGGTGATTCTGCAGATCACCATATAATCAGGTATAGTGTCTGTATTATTGGTGATTCTGCAGATCACACATAATCAGACATCTGTGTTGCTACACCGAGCGTTACATGTCATTACCACTTCTGTATTTTGTATTCTGTATGCTGTATCATTTTTTGTATTTTGTCTCTAATTATGTATCTTGTATATTAGTGTACACCATTGTCTGTATTATGTACCCCATGTTTGTTTCTTACTTTGTACAGCGCCACATAATATGTTGGCGCTTTATAAATCAATAATAATAATAATAATAACTACCAGCAGTCTCTGGCCATGGGGCCGCCACTCTCGTGTTGCTGAAACCCACTCACTCTGCCATCACTATAACAGCAGAGCTCTGCGAGTCGGTCAGGAGCCGATTTAATTGGCTCCTGACCCTGTGATCACTGTGAGCCAATGTGGTTGCGGTGGGAACATGTGGTAATTCAAATCTACGCCCTGGCAGGGATAACAGGTCCCAAAACAGGGCAAAGATTTAGATTACCAGAAGCAGTTAACATCTTTTGTCTAAAAAAGAAAAACACAACAGTGCTTTCAGTTATGCAACCAACTTTTAAGTGAAAAGCAAAAAATTGTATTTGGCATGCATGTGATTTTTGCTGTTGTATGCATGCTGATAATTTGTCTAACCTTTGCACATAAATCTTATCTGTATGGTATAAGAAATGTAAAAAAAAAAAGCAATATGGTGTTATAAAACAGGAGGACTATGAATGGTTTCCCATATTAAATGGACTTTGTATCAGTACTGTGGATTCGGAGTAAAGTATTGGGTACCTGGAGTCAGAGTCCAGGAAAAAATGCACCGACTCCTAATAAATGCAAATACTAAAAGTGAGAATATGATAAAATGTTCTCTCTCTCAGATAATAGTCACCATAAATAACACATATACAGAAATAGCAGAGCTTAGTTCACAAAAATGAAATAAGCCAATCAAAAAACAAGTTATTTGAGCTGCTGCAGTAAAGTTGTCACTATATTTTTAAAACCAGATATACATATACATAGACGCAAAACATACACATAGACACACATCAGATATGTATATCTGATGTGTACAAAGGAATCTTTTATATATAATCAGGGGCGTAACTAGAAATCACTGGGCCCCCCTGCAAAACTTCGGACGGGCCCCACTCCCCTCAAAAGAGAAAGAGGCATGGCAGGATATATATATATATATATATATATATATATATATATATATATATATATATATATATATATATATCAGAATCGTTTATTTCGCCAAGCATGACTGGGTCATGCCCGGAATTGGGTTTGGCACAATACCGAGCGGTACATGGACAGAAAGGCAGGAAAAAAGCGACAGAGAGGGTGAGTTCTCACTTGGGTTGCTGTTCTTGGGGGCTGGGGGGAGAGTGGGAGGTGGTAGGTGCCCCCCAGGCTCAGCCCGACTCTCGAACCTGTGGTAGAATTTGCTTAGTTTTCCATCCAACTCGGAGCTGGGTGTTACATGTTGTGGGGGAGGCTTGTGTAGTTTGTCCGCCTTAAGCCCTTGCCATACGGCTCGCGAGTCGTTCGAGCGCAGGTTCTGATTCATCTTCTCAGCAAACTCCTTTTTTGCAGCTCTCAGCTCTCGTTTCAGAGCGTTCATCGCCTTCCTGAATTCCTCCTGGTTTCCTGCCTTGTGTGCCGCCTCCTTGCGCTTCCGCAATAGCCGTAGCTTGTTGGAGAACCACGGCTTGTTGTTCAGATAGACCTTGAAGGATTTGGTTGGGACGCAGGAGGCCTTGCAGAAGCTGATGTATGAGGTGACGTTATCCGCCCACTCGTCCAGGTCTGGGGCCGCCAGGGTCTTCCAGTCCGTACAGTCAAAACAGGTTTGAAGGTGGAACTTGGCCTCATTTGACCATACCTTGGAGGACTTCACAACTGGTTTTGCCGATTCCAGGAGCCTCCTGTAGGTGGGGATGAGATGAACAAGGCAATGGTCAGAGGAGCCAAGCGCCGCTCTAGAGATAGCCTTGTAGGCATCCTTCAGTGGCGTGTAGCAATGATCGAGGGTGTTCAGGCCTTTGGTAGGGCAAGCAACATGCTGATGGTAGCGTGGCAGCTCCTGTCGAAGATTTGCCCTGCTGAAGTCTCCCATGACGATGAACAGTGAGTCTGGGAGGGACATTTCCCACTGCGAGATGGTGTCACTGATGTACTCAGGGCAGATTTGACGTCAGTGTCAGTGGGGATATACACTCCAACAAGGACATAGGAGGAGAACTCCCGTGGTGAGTATGTGGGCCTGCAATTCACGAGTAGAAGTTCTAGGTCTGGGGAGCACCTCCTGTCGAGTACTGGTGGGGTGGGGCACCACGAGGAGCTGACGTAGAAGCAGATGCCACCACCTCTTTTCTTCCCAGAGAGGGTAGGGTCCCGACCCCCCCCCCCCCCCCCCCCGTATGAGGCTGAAGCCTGGAAGGTGTAGGGCGTTCTTAGGAATGTTCTCATCTAGCCAAGTCTCCGTGAAGCAGAGTACTGGGGTGTTCCTCCCAAGCTCCCACCTGCCGCAGAGGAGACGTAGTTCGTCCAGCTTGTTAGGGAGAGAGCGAACATTTGCCAAGAGTACCGAGGGGATGACTGACCTCAGTCCCCTCCTCTTGAGTCTCACGCGAGCCCCAGCTCAACAGCCCCTTTGCCGCCAGCCTGCACTGGGCCCGGGCGCAGAGTCCAGGACTTGCTGGATGTAGTTCTGGACCAGGTTTGGTAGGAGTTTGGCTTCAGGGGGTGATGGGCCACATTGTTCCCACCGCAGAAGTTGCTCCCTGGAGTACGTGGTGCGTGTGGTGGCGTGGGAATGGCCGAAGATGGGAGTGGTGCGCCCATGGGGGGGTGGAGGAGTCTGGCATTGCACAGGGTCGCCGGCCACAGAGACAGTTCAGATCAATACAGTACAGGTCAAGGCAGATCAGTGGATGCAGCAATCAGTGTTACAAAGTGTACATGTCCAATTCCAAAAGCAGGCCGTCCCATGAGCAGTGCAGGACGGCCATCACCCGGGCATTGCAAAAACAGTCCATCACAAGAGCAGTGCAGGACGGGCTATCACGTGCAGCGCAGTACAGTACAGTCATTCACATGAGCAGTGCAGTGCGATACAGTACAGCCACCACATGAGCTGTGCAGAACAGGCCACAACATGTGCAGTGCAGTACAATCCACCCCTTGAGCAGTGCAATGCAACCAGCCACGTGAGCAGAGCAGAACAGTCTATCTCAGTGCGTAGTGGCTGCAGAGGACATGGACAACTGCAAAGTATGGGGCCCAGCAGCAGCAGCAGAAACAGGTACACTTTTGGGTATGATGCAGGCAGGGTCAGGGAAGCAAAGTAGCAGGCAGGCAGCAGGCAGGCAGATAGGTAGCAGGCAGACAGATGCCCACGCATAGAGGCAGTGTATGGTACAAGGTAAGAGTGCATAGGTGGCCAGTACTTAGCCCTAAGGGCCCGGCAGTGGTGTTCTCACCTGATGATGATGTTGTGGGAGTTCTGTGACCGCGGTGTCATAGGGCGATGGCTTCCCGTGGTAGCGAGATTCAGGGTGCTCAGCTGTTGGTGAGAAGACTGGAGCCAGTGTGTCTGGCTGGAGGAGCGGCTGGCAGCTGCGAGCTGGTTGCAGGGAGCAGACGTTGGGAGTAATACGGTGGATTTCAGCGCTGTGGTGGCTGCTCCGGGCCAGCAGAGGTCCTGGGAGCAAGGGCAGCTACGATGCCAGTGGGGGCGAGCTCTTGGCGAGATGGCTGTGGGGACACTGCGGTAATGGAGGCTGCACTAGTCGCATGTGGACCGCGACCGAGCTAACTGGAGCGAGTGTTGGCCGTCAGCCGGGGGGAACAGTCCAGGTTGGCCAATCAAGGGCTGCTGGCAGCGGACTTGCGGGGAGGAAGTTTAGATTGGTCTCAGATCATGCTCCTCTGTCATGGATGAGGAGAAATAAGACAACTGATGCCCGGGTCACAGATGATTTCTCTCTCTGCAGGAGTTTAATTTTGTGGTGGAACACAGGCCAGGGAAGTTACATCAGAATGCTGATGCCCTTTCCAGGGTTCATAGTCTGGGGTCTTATAGTGCCTCTACCCCCATGGGGTTGAGGCAGAAGGGGAGTATGTACAGGACCGCATGGACAGGTCCTGGATGGAAGGTATATTCCCCTTGCGTATATATTGTACGGTCTCATGAAATCTTATCTGTATCCGGAAACGAGTCCAGGCTTTTGGTTAGCAACCGGTGGTTGCTACTTTTGTAGTAATGCAGGGCTGGAATGGGTGGGCCACTCACTCCACCTGGATACAGACCGGGTTTTCTTACCTGTCCAGCAGGAAGGCAGGTGATAAGTCAGGTGCAGACCTGTGCACTCTGGCTGAGGGTGTGCAGCAGTGAGCTGCAAGCCTGTGTGTGTGCAGCAGTAAGCTGCAGGAGGACTTATTCCAATATCTGGAGGAATATTCCCAGCTTCCTTTGAGGAAACAAAGCTGGACTGTTCAGGACTTGTGGACTTTCTTTTCCTGTGGACTATACTCTTGCTGTGGATAGTTGGATGCTCTTATGTAGCTGAAGTAAGTTTTTTTTTTTCAAGGTAGGTACTTAGGTACTCTGGTATAGTTGCCCCAGTATAGGCAGCCTGGTATAGTTGCCCCCAGTATAGGTAATCATGTATAGGTGCCCCCAGTACAGGTAGCCAAATATAGGTGCCCCCAGATTAGGTAGTCTAGTATAGTTGCTCCCAATATAGGCAAGCAGGCATAGGGGCTCCCAGTATAGGTAGCCAGGCATAGGTGCTCCCCATTTATAAGTAGCCAAATATAAGTGCCCCCAGTATAGGTAGCCAAGTATAGGTGCCCCCAGTATAGATAGCCAGGAATAGTTGCCCCCAGTATAAGTAGCATGGAGCGGGGAGCAGCAGGCACACACAGCCGCAGGGAGGGGTGCCGCAACCCAACAGGTTTCTGCAAATTTTAATGCAAATTTATGGGATTTCGGGCGCAATCGCCCCAAAATGCATGCAACCATGCGCTGGGATTCAGTGGTGAATTACAGCGCGTGTATGGAAACATCAAAGAGTCTATGCACTCTCTGATGTCCCTGTGAACGTGTTTCCATAAGCTCGGCTAAAAGCACGCATATGAACATGAGCCTTTAGATGTACCCGCATTTAGATTGCCTAAGGTCCAATCGATGTTCTTTGTTCCCGTTTGTACCCACTATAACCACTATAACAGTTACAAGTGCAGATGTAGGATTATTTTATATTTAGAGGATTTCAGACTTGTACAGAGTTCTCCCCAGAATTTTTTTTCCAGCCGGGTGGCATGAAAAAGTAGCCAGGTGGGGTGAGATGAGAGAATGCAGGGCCAGTGCTTCTGTGCCCAACTCTGCTTACAGCAGAGGAGGAGGTGAGCTGATGACTGCCGGGTGCTCACCAAAACTAGCCGGGTGCAGCACCCGGCTAAAAGAGCCTGGGGAGAACACTGTTGTACCTATGTTTACCAGCTGAAAAGATCAATATTAACTTTATAAATGATGTCGAACAGGGTTTACCTTAACCTCCACACACTGAGGAAATTGTGCACTGATCTCATTCAGCATAACTTTATTTTCTGCAAGCTGTAGATCTTCATTTATTTCTTCATTTACTTCCACTTCAACTACTTCATTTATATGTTCTGGATGTTTGCTTGGAATTTCTTTACCGTCATAAATACTACCACCTGCAAAGGGGAAATATACACATAAAAACATGCTACAGCTCAAATTTGTCATGAAGAAATAGTTTATAGGAAATGTGCCTTCAGAGCACTTTCAAAATTTGAGATTCAACATAATTTGAAGGAAACGGAGGACCAGTAAAAAAAAAAATTAACCTCCACATATTTTCTCTATACAGGGCCGGTTTAAGCAACAATGGGGCCCCAGGGCAGAATAAACCTGGGGGGCCCCCCCAACAGATACCCCGGAGCAAAAATTGGTATTAAGGGACCTTTTTTTGCAGCTGGTATAGTCAGGGTGTGAAGCCCCAATCGGTCGGAGCTCCACATTCTGGCTACCCCAGCCTGCATGGGGGACAAGGGGTTAAAAAGTTTCAGGAAGGGGGACCCCACATAATTAAAAAAAAACAAATTCCCACACTCTAAACATAAAAAAAAATAAAAAAAAAATTGGAAAAGAGGAAAAAAATGCCAGGGATCTTCATACAGCCATATTGCGGCTGTATAGCGATCCGTGGCCAAACCGCTGCGGCTGCGTATGGACCCCCTGGAAACCCTGTCATGAAATGTATTGCTCTTTCTTTTGATACATGTAAAATTACACTACCGTTAGGTACTAAAAGTGACATTTACCGCATTTAAAAGTATACTTTTTTCCTTCGAAACTTTAAAATCGATTTTCTCAAGAACTATAAGGTCTTTTTGAAAAACAAATTTTCCTCTTATTCCCAATGATCTCCTTAACATATCCTGCAAATTTAGGGTTTCTAGAATTTAAGGTGGATTTGCTATTAACCATTAAAGTCGCCTGGTTTTTAAATGTGTATTTTTTTTCCTTTGAAACTTTAAAATCGATTTTCTCAGGAACTATAAGGTCGATTTGAAATTTTTTTTCCTCTTGTAGCCACTGGGGGCCCCTACAAGCTCTGGGGCCCTGGGGCAGCTGCCTCTTTTGCCTTAATGGTAGCACCGGCCCTGTCTCTATATTTTATCTCCACATAAGGGAGGTTTTGCAACACAGTATGCTGTTGGGGGGTCGAAGGTTAGGAGCTGCTCAGGTAGCCCTCCATCCCTGTGTTGATCGCCATCTCCGTTGCACTTCAAATAATCCTGCTGCAGAGCTCCCGGCTGCAATCTATGTGGAAGATATATGCCTGGAGCTGTAGTAGGTAGATTTGAGTACATCTCACACCGGGGAGATGTACGGACTAAAGCTCCTGCCATGCATTGAGTCCAGGAGTGCACTCCACAGCAGGATTCTTTAAAGGGGCACTTTGGCGAAAAATTTAAAATATGTGTAAACAGACAAATAAGTAGTTTGATTTTTCCAGAGTAAAATGAGCCATAAATTACTTTTCTCCTATGTTGCTGTCACTTACAGTAGGTAATAGAAATCTGACAGAAGCGACAGGTTTTGGACTAGTCCATCTCTTCATACGGGATTCTCAGCAAGGATTTTATTCTTTACAAAGATATTCCCTTAAAAGGATTTAAACAATGATGCGGGTCAGCTTCCCTGTGTAACGATTGGTGTCAGCAAGCACAGATATTCTGATTATTGGTGATCTGCAGTATCACCAATAATACAGATGCTATACCTGATTATATGGTGATCTGCAGAATCGCCAATAATGCAAGTATAGCATGACACGATACAATCGTATGCAAGAGGGTGCTTGGTACAATAGAGTATCTCTATAGGGCACAGAGATACAATCTCCAGCAAGCTGGAACAGCAGACAACAATAATAATATACAGCGTAAATTCAAGTCTGTGGAAATATCCACCACACCGTAATTCCTCAGAGGTGTGGTTACCTCTGAATGGGAACCCCGTGTGTGAGATCCTCCAAAGGACGGAGTGGAGGAGTCTCGGCCTCTAGCAGCAAGGGTTTGCTAGTGGCGGTCATCTCAAAGAGGCAAGCCTCTGATAGAACCCTACAGTGGGAGACGTTCAGACAAAATGAGGTTCGGCAACAGATCAGGCGGCAGCAGTACAGTAACGTGAGACAAGAGAATAGTCGGAAACCAAGCCAACAGTCGATAACGGTACGGGCTGGCGAAGTACAGAATCAGGAAGCAAGAGAGTAGTCAAGACAGGCACAGAATCATACACGTTAAATCAAACAGTATAATATGTGTATATATTGGCGATAAACCAATATATAACACAATACCAGAGACAAGGCTGACTAGGTCTGAGTGCTGACACAGGGTATCTCAAACACAGACGAATTGTGACTGAAAAGCACTTCCTTATATACTGCCTGGGAGAGAAGTCTCCACCCCAGGCAGCAACCAATCAGAGCAGGCTAAAATGTCAGCTGACCTCCAGGTCAGCTGACACGCTTTCTAAGTGTATAAAGGCGTGTCTGGCATGCGGGCACACCCCCTAGAGGCAAGATGGCAGAGCCCTGGTGAACAGCATGCTGGTGAGTTTGGAGCAGAGTGCTCGGACGGGTTTGCACAGCGGATGTGGACGAATTTCCGCATCCTGCGTTGCATCCCGCGTTGGAAGGTCCGCTTGGCGGACTGGATGCGACCATATTTCCGCAATCCATCCGGCGTTGCGGATTTTTCCGTTACACCCTGCTTGCTACACAGTTTCTTTGGCAGTTGGACAGAGCAACTGCCATTCACTCAGTGCTTTTGAAAATAATTCCCTGAGAATCCCCCATTAAGAGATGGACTAGTTCAAAACCTGTCGCTTCTGTCAGATTTCTACTACCTACTGCAAGTGACAACAACATAGGAAAAAAGTAATTTATGGCTCATTTTACTCTGGAAAAAATGTACTTCTTATACGTCTATGTTTGCCCATTTTTAGATTTTACAATTTTTTGCCATAGTGCCCCTTTAAGTGTGGCCAGCTGTGGCGAGAGTGACACTGTGCGGCAAGGCAAGTGGGGGAGAACAATGTATTCTCCCGTCACTCTGCCTAAGTGATCTGCAAGGCGAATCACTGGCGGAGACGAGAGTGAGTGGCAGGCCATAAAGGAACACTCCAACGAAAAAAAACTGTTAAAATCAGAACCGACAGGTAGTCAATCTCCTCACGGGGGATTCTCAGGGTTTTCTTTCTTTTCAAAAGCATTTCCTGAACAGCAGTTTAACTACCAAAATAGAAAGATACCAACCAGCCTCCGTACTCACTTGCACATTATTTTGTTTTTATCCAGATTTTATTAAAAATCAAAATATACAAACAGTACAGAACAAAAGGCAGACTGGAAAAGTACTTTTGAGTATACATCAGAATTTGAAAGCTCTTTACAGGACAATATCGTTAAAACGTATCAACTATTAATTGGGATGTGAGTTATGTCCCCTGCTTACACCCCAATATAAATGCAATGTTGCCCACTATAATTTTAGTAAACCAGCAGAAAGCTATCCTACAAGTAGGAAACAGAGAAAAGAAAGAAAGGAAAAGAAAGAGAAAAATAGAAAAGGAAAGTTAGACTGCTACAAGAAACTACAAGAGAAGAGTCGTGACTTGACCATTCAGCAAACAACCAAACTCAGCTGAAGGAGCTAAGGTACCTACGCCCTAATCGCGTTCCCAGCTACTGACATAGAATGTAGTGCCTTCCCAAACCTTGTTAAACAAATGCATTTTATTAGAAAGCCTGGCCGTAAGTTGCTCCATTTTATAGATATGGGTTTTATGGATGGGATTATGGACGCTTACCTTATGCCCCCCAAATTCATTCATAGGAACTGATAGACACTTTATAGTACCCCCGTATGTACAAATAATGATCTACTGGTAGAGGAGCATAAGGATTGTGCACTAGTGATTCTGCTATTGCCAGCTGGCTTACTGCTGTGTCCGTGCCCCCATGCACTGCAACATGGTGTGCAAAGTGCGCTGCTCAAGACTACCTGTGTCCCCAAGCTTGTGGAGCAGAATGTGCAAGCAGTATTGTCAGCTGTTCAGTGATCAGGTATTCTTCTTGTGTGGCAATTGCTTTGACTGCGATATCTGTGATTCCATCTAGTGGCATCTACACAGCTGTATCATCCTTGGGGCACATCTGGCTATGGGGAGGGGGGCTAACTTGTACTGAGGGCACATCTGATTACTGTGGAGAGGGCTATACTGGGGAGGGGGCTTAGACGTGAGTCAATCACTTTTTCCTGATTTCTAGAGGATATTTGGGTACCTTGGCTTATACGTGGGTCAGCTTATATGTGAGTATATATGTAGCAGACCGATTGTGAAAGAACAAAATTGCAACCATTGTGGGTTAACAACGGGATGTGAAACGGCAGAACTCTGCCTGTAGTTCAGCAGCGACAGTGAGGGAAATGTATTTCCTCTCATGTAAATACCATTGAGGGCAACAACAACATAACCGAGTACACAACATATTAATATTTGTAACATGAATCCCTCTTAACCTCCTTAGCGGTAACCCCCTGCCCGATACGGGGTAAGCCGCGCAAGAGGATTTCTCAGGCCCCGCTGGGCCGAGCTGCATTTTTTTTTTTTTATATACGCAGCTAGCACTTTGCTAGCTGCGTGTTACTCACGATCGCCGCCGCCCCGCGCCGATTCGCCGCTACCAGCCGCATCAGAGGGTGCCCCCCCCGAGACCCGTGCGCTTCCTGGCCAATCAGTGCCAGGCAGCGCTGAAGAGTGGATCAGGACTCTCTCTGACGTCACGACGTCGGTGACGTCATCGCGCGCGTCGCCATGGTGACCGGGGAAGCCCTCATGGAAATCCCGTTCAGAACGGGATTTCCGGACGGCCATACGCGCCGGCGGCGATCGGCGCATAAAGGGGGATGCCGCAGAGAGGGGGGAAGGCGCTAGGCTAGCTACATGCAAAAAAAAAAAAAAAAAAAAAAAAAAAAAGGTTAAAAAAACACTCCCGCGGCCGCAAGGCCGCGGGAATAATACCGTCAGGGAGGTTAATGGGACACGAGTAAGAAGTCAACGATATTTCACAGTAGAGAAGTGGGCAGGAGGCAGTCAATACAGAGGACAGAGTTATGCGTGTTCCCAAGATGAGACCAGCCCACTCTGGAGTATGAAAGAAAGCTGGTGTGGAGTTGTTATATCAAGAAACAGCACTCAAGACGAGCATGACTCCGGGTGGCCACCTGGTGAGAAGAAGGATTGTGAATACAAAGTGGTATAATATAATAAACTAGACATAGCATATAGTGCTATAGGCAATAGAGCCACATACACCCAGGGAATATTATATTATACACTTCTGGGAAGGTAGCCAAGATCAAAATATAAAAAAGAACAGAAGAATAAAAAGGTAAATTATGCTGAGCAGAAACATATAGTTGAATCATGACAGGGGAACAACCTGAGTAATTAAAGCATAGATCCTGACTGAAAGAAGCACAAAGTGGAGCTCAACATTAACCTGACTTGAGTAGCACTCGATAGGTATCAAAACACCCAGATATGCTTACAGTCTTCCTGATGAGCTTTGGTTTATAGGCAGGCAGGGAGCTGAAAATTCAGTGTCCCAAGAACTCATCGCCCCACAGCTGCCTCTGTGGCAGGGGAGCTTGGACTTAAGCAGACATGTCCGCAGCAATTCCTACTTTCTCCAGGGCTTTTTTAGCTTTGTCAAAAGTGACCTGTTGTACTGCCACTGTAGCAAGAGTGGAAATCCCCATCTGTACTAGTTGGAAGCTGAGGCTAACGCCAGAGTGACTGGACAAAATTGTCTTTTTAGGATAGCTGACGTCGAGAGGTCCACAAACTGTTAAACGGATTGTAGCACTACAGGTAAGTCAAGCTGTCACGCTGCTGCTAGTAGGAGATCTCTCATGTCCTCATTCTGCAGCTTTAGAATGACATCCCTGGGAAGGTCAGGGTTGCGGGGTCTGGCCAGTGCTCTATATATTCTGACAAAAAGTAAGGTTACAGGGTCGGCATGTGGTATCAGTGCGGAGAACAGGTTTAGAGCAGTTGTTGTCTTGAGATACAAAATGGCTTCTGGTAGGCCTCTGATTTGTAAGTTAGATCTACATGTTCTGTTCTCCAGATCTTATGCCATCATATGTCAGTGTGAAATCCATGGTCAGTTACTCTCTTCAGGCTGGTTGCAAGTGAGTTGAAGCCTGATAACATTTGTAAGACAATGAATTTATCATAACTCCGAGAAACTATCCTTGATGATGGTTGCAGTACTGTCTTGTCCCAATTTATAATCCATCCGAGGGTTTGTAGCTGTTCTAGAACCTTCTCCGTGTTGAACCAATCAATATCAAACTCGCTTGGGGTAACACCTTCTCCATTTGATTGATTAACGCCTCAGAAGGTATACTGCGATTGTCACGTGACGCACTGTGAATTGTGGACCACTGGGCCCCAGCGGTTCTACAATATCCATAGAATTATGGAATCATATATCAAAGTTTAAGTAAGGGTCACTCACTGCTTCTGGCGTACAGGACTGTCGAATGTCTCTCACTTTTTTTTTTTTTATAGTTTTATGACCGAGTGATGTTCTGGCTTAGCTATAGTGTCCCTCTTTGAATTAGGGTCCAGGAATATAAAATGACTCTGTCATGGTTTATTGACCACTCTCCCCAAGGGCATAATAAACCCCACACCATTCCGCTAGTGTGTGGCTGGCTTGGACATGCAGAATATTTTCTGGTCCATGTCTCTTCTTATCAAGATCCCTGGTGGTAGATCGTGGAGCTATATGATATTGCTCTGGTTTAGGGTTTATGATGCTCCCTCTAGGGAACAAAGACTGTACAGTGAATCTGTTGTTTTATGGCATCCTTTCCAGGGAGAGATAGATAAACAAATCTTTCCTGTGTAGTAGAGTTCTGGGCTGAAATGAACACGGTTTTATTTTTTAAGCAAAGTTAAAGAAGCACTCCTACTCGGGTTTTGTGTGCTCATTTTCGTATTTTGGATGGCACATTTGCGCTGGTGAATCTGTCCATCACAGGGACACAGACACAGCAGGAGAGGTGATTTGCTGTCAATCACAGCTCTGCACTTTTTTTCACTTTCAGCTGAAATCGGCATTAGAGCAGAGGAGAGAGTGTAGGCCAAGTGACAGGCTGTCCCTAAGGCAGCATATTGTGCTTGTCTCTCCACTGCGGATTCCGACTGAAGGTGAAAAAAAGTACAGAGCTCAAATTACCTCTCCTGCTGTGTCTGTGTCCCCCTAAACCTGGCAGCTGGAATCTGATTGTGGCTGGCAGTTCGTTTTTTTAAGTGATTAAATAGTGACATCTGCCAGTGGAAATGATTACATTTATTTATGGCTATGGGCCTCAATTCACTAAGATCATGCTGGAGATAATAAGGCAAGAGAAAACTTACCTCCACAAGGTGAGAGAGTTATCTTATCTCTTCATTCCTCAAGTTACCTCCTCTGTAGTTAATTTACCTCCTCTGTAGTTATTTTCACATGCAGTTAATTAACAGCCTGTGTTTAACTCTGTGTGCCTCTGTTGCTCTGATTTTTCAATACAGTGATTGAACAAGCCTTCTGAGTGTGGTCTCTGTTTGTGTTTCTCTGCCATTGCTCTACACAGGAGTGGTGTACCTGTGAGAGACCAGGACCGGCATTCAGTTCCAGGAGCCCTGGACTGACACACGGGTGTGGAGGTGTGAATTTTCTACTGTGTTTAACTCTGGAGTTATTTTAAGGATTGGAGAGTTAACTTAAAGACAGAAGAGTTAACTTTAGGTTTCCCTGAGGTAAAATGTTTCCTGAGTACTACATGCCTTATCACCATGGTAACAACTCTAGAAACCTTATTAAAGACAAGAGATAAGCTTAGAGAATTGAGGCCAATATATAGAGATTGATTTTAGATTATAAGGTTTTAACATGCAATTATATCTTATATGATTAATTGTTTTAAGAAGAATTATATAATAAGCTTTATATTTAAACTAGGCAACCTAAGCCTGATTAAAAACGAGCTCTAGGTCTGTCACAGCTGCATGTCAGCATGCATGCGTCCGCCCGACCCTCCAGGCCCCGTCCTCCCTTGAAAGCCGCGCATCATTCCCCCTCACTGTCTCTGCATCCCTGCACATGTGCAGTACGAAAACACACACACACACACACACACACACACACACACACACAGGGACATGGGACGCAGAGACACAGGGGATTTATTAGGTAGGATGAGTATATTAGAAGCCCTGTGTACCTCAATAAGCATCTAATTGCTGCAGACTTTTTACTGGGTCAACATGACTGATTTTATTTTTGGAAAAGGACAGACACATTCCAAACTAATTAGCAGAAGGACACATTATCAGAAATGCGTCATGAATGACATTGTTTAATGTTTGAAAATCTCAATGTCTGGGGCAAATAAGCAGACAAGATTGCTGGTGATGTCCATTTTTAATTAAAGACGTCAAAATGACCTGATAATCAAATGTCAGTATGTATAAACATTTCAAATGACATTAATTCCCATAGTTAAGATAATTAAGGAATTTATAAACAAAATCTGTTATGATTACTGTATATTCTGGCATATAAGACTACTTTTTAACCCTTGAAAATCTTCTGAAAAGTCAGGGGTCGTCTTATATGCCGGGTGTCATTGATGCCGGGTGATACGCCCTATCCTGTTACCGACTCTCAGATCTCGCTGCTGAGGACTGTAGTGAAGCAGCACAGCAGTACATGTGCGAGATCTGAGAGGCAGAGGAGGTGGTAAATAGGATACAATGGTGGGCCAGAAGGATGAAAGAGACGTGTTATATGGACACAGCGTGATCTATTCTTCCATACCGCTCTGATAAACAGGTAGGCAAGGAGAGCTGACCAATCTGCTTGGAGACAGGTAGGGAGAGTTGACCAATCCAACCAGACAATCGCCTATATACGGTTATATACTGGGTACCACATACAGTACCGCAACAGTATCTATTCATACATAGCGCATATTTTGTATATATGCTGCATGATAAGCAAATACATTCTTTTTATACAATATATACTGAGTGCTTTGATTCATTTCAAGGTATACCATCAATCTATAATCACTGTTATAGAGGGTTCAGACCCTGTTGTGCCGTATTTATATGATAGCAATGCTTTAAAGTCCGGTCCTTTACTGAGTTAGCAATCATGAAAAAGGCAAGAACCACACAGGTTTTTGAAAGCAGGAGGGAGGTGGAAAGTACAGACAGTTCAGCTAAATATACGGACAAAACTTTGCCTGGTGATGTGCTCACCTATCCTTTTTTTAAAGAAAGGATAGATGAGCACGTGTCTAACATTAAAAAAAGGTTTTGAGCAACACAGTCTATCTATGTACTTTTAAACAAAGGCATTCCTGTGATCCTACTAAAATGCTATTTTGTGGGGTAGAAAAACTTATACCAGTATGGAGGGGTTGAGGGAAATTTGTAAAAAAAGAAACAAGACACACTATTTCCATTTGGGTTAAATGTTGACCCTGATCTGAATTGCTTTATTAAAAATGATTGATGAAATGATGTGGCAAAATATTGATGATTGATATCTGATCTTATACAGGCGAATGTAAGTTTACAGTATAGTCAGTAATTGTGATGGACATTTTTCTGTATATTTATGTTTCTTTATTGATTTTTATTGTAAGTGGCCACTCTGATGGCTGTCCGCTTGAAGTTGCGGTTTTTAGCATATTGCAGGAATTTTATAGTTCTGGTGTGTTTTGATTGGGAGTTGCCATGGTGACTAACTAGATAGGCGAGGGGAGAAAGAACGAAGCGGCCATTTTTGCTGTGATGTGTGTGTGCAGCTTACAGGCTGCTTCACAGCCCCACGGGTGATAAGTTGCCTAGCAACATTGATGCTTTGAGTAGTATGTGACCTATTGCTTGTAAATAGTCTGAGGCATACTATGCGACAAAATGGTTGCATCGGGGGCCCCATAGTGGGGAGTCGCCATGGCAATACTTCCGTATGGTGAGGCGCATGGCGCGTGATAGACACGCCGGACTTCGCCGTATTGTGATGTATGAATAGGCAATAGGAAGGGGTGGTATTTTGAGTATATGAAAGGCCGGCGTTGCGTCTGACGTCAGCCCCTGATGAGTCAGACCCTCTGACGAAACACGTAGGGCAGAGCTACGTCGGACACCACTGGCCTGGAGAGAAGGAGGATGGAGACACAGGGATTTCAAGCAGCAGACATGCGGGTGGTAACCCGGGACCCAACTGTAGTCTAATGCGCTTTCCAAAAGTCTCCTTTTGTGAGCGGAACTTTTACATTTTGTAAATCCTTTATTAAATGGTTTTACGCTATGCGGTGCATTTTTAGTTTGTAGAGTGGCTGACACTGGTTTGGTCTACTGTGAATTCATCCCCCAAAATTATCAATCTTGCCTCCGGAGAGTCTTGAAGGATTGCTGGGTGAGTGCAGACTTTGAGGGGGTATGTTGGGGTGCTCACCTGAGGTGCAATGGTAATTTAATTTCACAGTCAATCGACTATAGTGTATATGAAGGTGGTTGAAACTGTGTAATAATAGAGTTACACTATTGGTCTCTTTGTATTTTTTACATGTTATGGGGTGGTTCCTACAAGGATAAGTGACAAGGAGACCGGACAAGTTTACTATTGGTGAAAGTGGACTTAAACCGTTCTGGCGGCCTGGAGTAGGTCATCCTTGAATCTTTCTTTAAAGAGGCTATGAGCGCTGCTCATTTGGTACTGTACTTCTCTCACTATCACTTGGTAATCCTTGCTATGAAAAGCCTGTGAGCGCTGCTCCTTCATTCTATCAGTTTCCCAATCTCTGCAGCGGGTGTTCTTTGGGCTCTTTCCCCACCATCTTGCTGCTAGTATCGCCACTCTGATCTGCCATCTCTTGGCTGACCGCTTAGAAGAGAAGATCCAAGGAAAGAAAAATTCTACTTACCCGGAACTTCCTGCAGCCCCTAGCAGCCGATACATCCCTAACCGCAGCTTCGGTGCACCATTCGTTAGAGATGCTGACCTTGTCATCTGCGTCTGCACGAGGCCGTGCTGCTCGCGATCACGTGGCTTGGAGTGTTCTGGGCAGGCGCAGAAGTACTGCGCCTGCGCAAGAATGCTCCGGACCACGTGAGTGCGATCATGAGCGGCGCAGCTGTGTGCTCACGCAGGTGCAGAAGGTCGGCATCTCCATCGGAGGGGATCCCGGGCTACCGGCTGGGAGCTAAGCTGCGACAAAGGACATATCGGCTGCTAGGGGCTGGAGGAAGCCCAGGGTAAGTAGAATTTTTTTTTTTTTACTTTGGATCATTCCCTTAACTAGTGATCCATGCAGTACCCACCGGGGTCAGAAGCCTGTGTGCTACCCGGTGAGCCCATTGAATGGGTTATTGTGCTGCTGTATTGTTGAGTTTGGTGATCGGTAGAGCGGAGCCCTCTTAGCTGCTCCTGATCATGCAGACACTGGAATTGGAAGTCTTGTTATTTGCATTTTAAGATAAGCTTGTTACTGTAGCTAAAAAAAAAATGTACCACAACCCTGTAGGCACTGCACGATTTGTCACAGTTCAGAAAAGGCACACAGACAAGGTAAAAATAAAAAGGGGACATATGGGGGCCTATTTTAGAAAAAATGGGTTTACATATATACTTGGGGCACTAACTTTTTTAGGCAATTTTTTTTATTTTTGGATGTTACAACCCCCTTTAACCTGACAGATGCATATTACTTTACATACAAAAAATACATTTTGTGTCACATAATAGCAAATGGCTATTACTTTCCAGGTAGGAGGAACTGATGGGGGAGGGCAGGTTAATGCTGCTAAACAGTTCCTGGCATTCTGCAGCAATGTGACAATTGGTGAAGGGAGAGAAGAGATTAACTTGACAGATACAAATTAAATTACACAGGAAGAATACCTTGCATGGCAGAGAAATGTAAACTGTTACTACTTTCTGGATGACGTGTGTGCGCGAGTAAGTGTATAATACACAAAAAGCAAAACTAAATTACCTCTCTCCAAATCTTCTTTGATCTGCTGTGGCTCTGCTGCAATTATGTTGTCCACTGCAGAAATCAGCGTGTCTTTATTAAGGAGAGTCCAGGATTCTACTGTTGTATCACCCTCAAAATATTCAGGTTTTGAAGCATCTTCACATGAAAGTGTTGTTTGATCTAATCTTCCAGATACATTACTTGCTTCTCTACTAGCTTCGGTTTCGATCAGAATCCCATCTTGTATAGCAGTCACATCAATGTTACTGACAGGCAAGTGGTTTGTCAGCAAAACTATCCTTTCCATCCAAGCGGAATCTTGAGATTTTTGTACAAGGGATGATCCTGGCATTCCGTGGTCAGGTGTTAAAATCTGCAGTGGTTAATGGAATAATTTTTAGTAAACAACTAAGAAGATATGAAGTAAATGTTTGCAAGCTTGTGAAATGCATTAACCAGCAAGAAATACAAAGTAGAATATGCTTACCCTTTTAGTAGATTTTGTAGTAATCTCGTCCATAGACATTTTCGATTCTCTAGCTTGTAATGGAGGTGTATCTGATCTCCCAGGTGAAATAGAAGGGGAAGCCAGGGGGGAAGTACGGGCACTGGATCTCAAAATAGATTGTGGCATATCCGCCACAAAAATGGAAGAAATAGTATTTGAAGTCAAGGCTTTTGCTCTCTGTGGGGGAAAAAAAGTCCAGTAATAAAACCAAGATGTATAATTATGAATAGCAAAAGTAAAAACCGGTTATATCCTATAAGTTGTATTTAAAAATAGTGCATAATGTTTAGACCAGGGGTCTCAAACTCGTGGCCCGCGGGCCATTTGTGGCCCTCAATACAATATTTTCTGACCCTCGCAGGCAAAAGCTTCCTTATAGTTCGCTTCAGTGCTCCCAAGTAATCCGCCGCATCCCTGCCACTAAACGAGGGCTGCAGAGCCCTCAAATCACCCAGGGGGCAATCCGCTGACATTTCCTGGAAAGGGCAGAGCTTTCAGCTTCAGCTCTGCCCCTCCTGACCTCAATCGCCGCACGGATCGCCGCCTCTCCCCGCCCCTCTCTGTGAAGGAAGAGTGAGAGGGTCGGGCAGAGGTGGCGATGCGCCGCGATTGTGAAATTCCTTATGCGGCCCAGCCTCATCCTGACTTTGCCTCCTGCGGCCCCCAGGTAAATTGAGTTTGAGACCCCTGGTTTAGACCATTTGTTTCTACATTTATGAATTGAAGTTTGACATTTTTATCCACTTTTTTGTGAGGGATTTATGGGTCTAAATATCACAAGACAGCACCTGGTTGTTGTGTCATCATCAAGTCTTAAAGGGTAAAAAAAACATGTTGTTTCTGTGCTACTTGTATTGTGGTGTGATTTGATAAAAGGGTTTCAGATCACATCTCTGTGTGTGGGTGCTCTCTGATTTCTTGTGGACGGTTGCTTACTTAGCTCCTGCTTTGAAATAGTGGGGGGGAACCAGCCGATCTGTGCATTGTAGATGTGTGCAGAGAACAAAAGAAAAGAAAAAATGACACCAGGACAGGTACACAAGAGAAGAAAAAGAACAGAGAAAATAGAATAGGGAGAGGAAATAAGTAAAGTAGAAATGATTAGTGTGCGTGTGTACCTGTGTGTTCGCTGAAAGTGTGAGAAAGGCAGTAGTTTACATTCCCGCACTAATGGGTGAATTATGATTACATATGTTGGTAGTGCTTACATTTCCTTACTGAATATTAATAGGTAAAGTGTGACAATTTGACTCTTGTAGCATCAAGTTGACCCAATTCCTACTGCATTAAAGTTTAGGGAGTTTTGTTCAAAGCTGTAGAAGTGAAGTGGCAGCAGTATGAACATCCACCTAAAGTCAATCCCACCCTATGTCTATGGATCACGGACTTCCTCACCAACTGGCCCCAAGTTGTCAAGCTGTGGGATATCTCCTCACAACCAAGGACTACAAACACGGGTGCACCACAAGGATAACTCCTGTCTTCAATGATGTTTTCTCATTATATGAATAACTGTAGATCCACAGCAGACTGTCAAGGTCCTGAAATTTGCTGATGACACCACCACTGTCGGCCTTGTTATCAAGAATGACAAGCAGGCCCAGAGCTGGGACAAGGTCCTCCAGCACCCAAGGCTGAGACACCAAAGTGCGCCCCTCCATCCCTCCCACCCCAGCTGTCACACACTGATTGCTATTAGACTAAGAGGGCCACAGGGCCCACAACCTCCTCAACACATTAATATCTAGTTATCTGGCTTGCAGTCACTGCTATGTATGGCCTTTTCTTATTTCTTTCTGCTTCATACACAATTAGGAATGACAGCTGAATGAATTGTGCGCCCCCTCCTACACTGCGCCCTGAGGCTGGAGCCTCTCCAGCCTATGCCTCGGCCCGGCCCTGAGCAGGCCTACCGTCAGCACGCTGACAGAATAAGCCACTGGTGTAGGGAGAACAGACTGGTCCACAATACAGCCAAAACTGTCGAGTTGGTCATTTACTTCAGGAAGCTTGCCCCACCTCCAATCAACATTGACAACACTAAGGCCTCTTGCACACCGCAAGTGATTCCGATTCAGATTCCGCTTTTTAATCAGTTTTTACATACGATTCAGATTCCGATTTGCAGTGTGCAGGGAGCAAACTGCAAATCGGAATCTGAATCGGATGTAAAAACTGATTAAAAAGCGGAATCTGAATCGGAATTACTTGCAGTGTGCAAGAGGCCTTATGGTGGCCATACATGGTACAATTTTTTCATCCAATCTTACCAATTCTATGTAGTATAAGGGAACTGTCTAAATTATCCTTTCAGTATATTCACTTAATTTATTACACAGAAATGGTAAGATTGGATGAAAATGTACCATGTATGGCCACCATAAAGTGGAAATACTACCTTGTGTCTTCTTCCTGGGCGCAACCATCGCAATTGACCTGAGCTGGAAGGCCAACACCGCCTGCACCCAGAGTACAGACCTACAAAGTCTAGGCTTCGTCCGTTAACTGAAGAAGTTTGGTATGTCCCAGGAGCTTCTGACTAGCTTCTACTCCACTACCATTAAATCTGCCCTCTGCGCTTCCATACTAGTCTGGAACACCGGATGCTCTGCCAGCGGAAGTAAACTATAGAGCAGGGGTAGGGAACCTTGGCTCTCCAGCTGTGATAAAACTACAAATCCCAGCATGCATTTGCTTTTATTAATTATGACTGTGGCTGTCAGACTCCTGCAATGCATTGTGGGACTAGTAGTTCCTTAACAGCTGGAGAGCCAAGGTTCCCTACCCCTGCTATAGAGTTACATCAGATCAACGGATAATATCATTGGGAGACCCCTCCCAACACTTGACCTCCTCTACAACTCCAGACTGCACTCTATAGCATTGAGGATTGCCAAGATCCAGCTCAAGCAGGCCACTGCTTCTTTAGTCTGCTCCCCTCAGGCCAGAGGTTTCCAGCCATCTCCATTAGGACAGCAAAACAAGGGACCTTCCCCCCCACCAGGCTGTCAACCTCTTGAATTCCCTCCATGCCCACTCCTTGTCCATTTAGTCACTGCCTCACTGCCTCAGAACTGTTCCCGCTTACACCGCTGTATATTGTAATGTATGCTGTATCTTTTACTTGAGCTATGTATGTGCCGAATCAAATTACGGGCAGGACCCAGTCATGCTAGGTGAAATAAAAGATTTGGCATTTTAAGAAACTACCATTTCAATATGTTCTTCCCCTTGTAAGCTGAAATTCAAGGAGCTGCTGTATTATGAGATTACATTTGGGATAGCTAACCCACCCAAACTCGTATGCAAAAACAAAGAAGGTTTAGCTACTCCCGGGTGAGGTGTGTCCCAAATAAAAGTAAAAAAAAACTGGATTGGAGCATTTCTTTAGATTGTAAGCTTGCAAGGGCAGGGCTCTCTCATCCATTTGTGTCTTGGAATTTGTTACATATTTATTCATATTAATTTTGTCACTGTAATTACCTATTCTGTATTTTGTACCAACTCTGTATTTTGTATATTGGTGTATACCATTGTCTATATTATTTTGTACCCAATGTTTGTTTCTAACTTTGTACAGCACCACCAAATGTTGGAGCTTTAAAAATCAATAATAATAATTCTAAGAAAATATAATGGGACTTCCACTGGGAGGAGCCTAAATAAATATAAAATCTTTGGAAGCTATGTCCTTTTGATTTAAGTTTTGACCAACTCAAAAGAAGAGTAACCTCAGCATTCAGAGAATAATTATGCTTAAAGGACAACCAAGGTGACATGTGACATGATTAGATAGACATGTATGTATAGTGCCAAGCACACAAATAACTAGGCTGTGTTCCTTTTTTTCTTTCTCTGCCTGAAAAAGTTAAATATCAGTGACAGTTTCTATCTGGGTCGGGACTGGGACTATAGCAAGGATCAATAATTCATAGATTTGAACTCTAGCATGCTTCAGTGAAGGTGTCAATGACAAGAGTTCAAATCTATGAATTATTGATCCTTTTTATCTCTTTCCTGCTCCAGGAAGCCATTTACTGACAGGGAAGTATTGTATGGCTGTAATTACTTATCAGTGAGGGGTTTGCTATAGTCCCAGTCCCGACCCAGATAGAATTATTTACATCCCTGCTTTTCGGAGTGGCACAGCAAGACCGCCGTGGGACACAGGAGGACGGGGAAAGCTTTGATGGGATCCGAAGGCTTTCCCCACCCGAGGTGAGTACCCCCCAGGGGAACTTTTTTTAGTTACAGGTTTCCTTTAAAGGACAACCAATGTGAAAATAAACTGATGATAAAAATAATTATCTATCCTCCTTCTAAAAATAACTTTTTTAGATGTCTCACAATTTTTTTTTTATATTTAAATCTCGTTTTTAAGTTTTTACTGTTTCATTGTCTCTACAGTTTATTTTCACATCGGTTGTCCTTTAAAGGAAACCTGTAACTAAAAAAAGTTCCCCTGGGGGGTACTCACCTCGGGTGGGGAAAGCCTCCGGATCCCATCAAAGCTTTCCCCGTCCTCCTGTGTCCCACGGCGGTCTTGCTGTGCCACTCCGAAAAGCAGGGATGTAAATAATTACCTTCCCGGCTCCAGTGCAGGCGCAGTATCACCTCTCCGCTCGGAGATAGGCGGAAATAGCCGATCACTGTCGGTCCACTCTACTGTGCAGGCACAAGTCTCCTGCGCCTGCGTAGTAGAGTGGACCCGACAGAGCTAGGCTATTTCTGCCTATCTCCGTGCTGAGAGCCACAACAGCACCCTCGCTGGAGCCAGGGAAGGTAAATATATCGAGCCTTGCCAGGCTTGTCGAGCCAGGATTGCGGGACGCTTTGGGGGAGCCAGCGCTGGATTGCCTGTAGCTACAGGGGAGGGGGAAGCCTCATTGAGACCCTGAGGCTTCCCCTTCCCAAGAGTACTCCCCAGGGGAACTTTTGTTACAGAGTCTCTTTAAATTACAAGGAATAATGAGGAGTCAATTTAATCCCCAAATATTCAATATATGAGGTAGTCCAGGAAAAGGCGTACTTTACTTTCAAAGAGAATCAAGAATGAAGGTCCAATGGGTAGTGTGAAGGTCCAGTTCATGCAATCTGCTTTACGCTTGTTTATGTTTAAAACCAGAAATATTAGTAAACTGATCAAGCAGAGTAGTCAAATTAGATACTGTAGTATGAGGGTCTCTAATAAATAGCAAGCAATAAACAGCAAATACATTTTTTAAGTTGATTTTATGGAGAACAGTAGCTAATTATATCCCTTTAAAGAGAAACTATAGAGATAATAAACGTAATTCATTAAATTGAGTTTTGTTTTTTTTTTTGTTTTTGTTTTTTACAATATTCCTTTATTAATTATTTAGTTTGTGTTTTCCCATTGTAAAAGCTTTCCTCACATGATTTACATACAGACATTTCACACAGGAAGCAATATCTGTAGTCTTCCCAGGTAATCTGCAGAATCTTTGTTTAGTTCTATGCAGAGCTTGGGACAAATAACAGCCAATATCATCTTACTGTGCCACAGTTGCCATTCAGGTCTCATCCACTAGAGACTTCTGGAGGCAAGTACACTATGAGCAGCGTAAACGTTTAAGATTGGTTGGTGTGCCCATACATTATACAATCTCGATTGTATGTACAATTGGTAAAGTAAAATAATTGATTTAATGCTGAAAATTAATTTGCCGCCACCGCTCTCCAGAGTTAGAGACATCGGATAGGATAGCTATTTCTAAAAGGAAGGATGAATCAGTTATTAGCAAACCTACCTAACAATTTATTTAAGTAAGACAATGTGGTAGTGTGTCAGAATAATTAGGTAACAAGGGCAAAACTGGAACAAATAGTTTTATTATAAAACTATATGCAAAAAATATACATTGACTCAATATATATATATATATATATATATATATATATATATATATATATATATATATATATATATATATATGTATATATCCAGTAAATATATACATTGCCTCTTCCAGGAACTAAAATTCAGCGATTGCAGAATTTTGCTCTGGGATTTCTGGGGGCTTAAAGCGGAACTGTTTCACTTACCTGGGGCTTCCCCAAGCTCCCAGCAGCCGTCCTGTTCCGTTCCGGTCTTGCCCAAGCCGCCGTTCTCCCGCCGCCAGCTACTTTCGGTTTCGCCACCAGGCCACTACTTGGCTCTGGACACGTGTATCCTTTCTTCGTTCTTCCTTTTCTTTCTTGCTATTGCAGAGGGGAACGCGATGAAAAAATACATTTGGCAGCGCTGCGCTGGCATCAACTTAGAAGTTGACGACATGGTGGCGGGAGAACGGAGGCTCGGGCAGGACCGGCGCGGGACAGGACGGCTGCTTGGGGCTTGGGGAAGCCCCAGGTAAGTGAAAAAATGTGTTTAAAAACACTTTACAGTTCCGCTTTAAGACCTAGTTCTGCTGATGCGGCGGATCAGTTTGGATTTTAATGCTGAAGCTACTGTAGCTGCTGAAAAAAAAGAGGTAATGTAAAATGCTTCAGACTCTTTAATAAGGGGTTATGAATTCACACATATGAAACAGGATTATGTAACAGTTAACTTATAGCTGCAAACTTTTATTGCTCAGCAGCGTTGTGTGAGAACTGCCTAGGAATTTCCCACTCGGTCAGACCTGTTTTAACAACTTGTCAAAAATGATTTGATTTGTTTGTTTGTATCAACGTAAAAAAAACATTACATATGGATAAAGTCTAATTTTTAAGTCACTCAGGAGTTACTGCCTCTTGTAAAACAGGTGTGTGCGCAGAGAAGCAGATATGCCAATCAGTTCCTCTCCTTTGAACTCTGGCAGAGGAGTTTAGTAGTGTGAAATGGACAGACAGTAAGGCTGGAGTAAAGTTCATTTTAGACAAGACAAATAACATTTGTTTCCTGGTGGACTCAAAGCGCTTGATCTGCAGCCACTAGGGTGTGCTCTCTAGGCAGTAGCAGAGTCTAGCAAGCAGGGGCGTAACAATAGACTCTGCAAGGGATGCAGCCGCAGGGGGGCCCAGAAGCCACAGGGGGCCCCATCCTGAGAGACTGACAACTACGGGCAAGGAGAGAAAAAGCTTTCTGCTCTCTGCACAAGTCTTAGGACTGCATCTGCTCAGCCACTGATAAGAAATCATACAAAGTTTTGCAGACAAAGATTTGTAGACAGTCCCTCTTCAGTGTGCAGCAGGCTCTTGTGTACAATGCCCAGCACCCAACGTCTCTACCCCTCCCTAAGTGCTGTGCACTGTACTGATGCTGGAGAAGTCTGCAGAGCTAGTTCTGCTCCATCAGAGATAGACAAAACGAGTGTAATAAGCTGAGGCTGGGAGCAGTTTGGCAGGAGGGGGCCCCATCCAAAGTTTTGCAGGGGGGCCCAGTGATTTCCAGTCACGCCCCTGCTAGCAAGACTCCTTACTGAATAGGTGCTGGATTACTGAACAGAAAGCGGAGATTCAAACCCTGGTCTCCTGTGTCAAAGGCAGAGCCCTTAACCAGTACACTATCCAGAGTTTCGCCAAATTCAATTCATTAGCAGACAGCAGGGGGTGCTGGAGAGACAGGATGCCTTTCCCAGGAACTGATAAGAGTTAATTAGCCTGGGTTCTGTGTGTGCAAGCTAAAACATTTATTTTGCCAGCGCTGCTGCTGGCATGATGCTGTATACATATACTGTATATATGCATTTAATTAATATATATATATATATATATATATATATATATAAAAAATATGGAGGATAAAGATCCTCAGGATGTCCGTAGTTACAGACCCATCTCTCTTATAGTCTCTGATTTGAAGATATACACTAAAATTTTAGCGAATAGATTAAATCTGATTTTACCAAATATTATTGATGGGGATCAAGTGGGCTTTCTCACTAAACGCCAGACGGGAGACAACACACGCCGAGCGATAGATATTATAGATTGGGTCGGGACTTCGAGACGGCCTTCTCTGCTTCTTAGTTTAGATGCAGAGAAGGCCTTTGATAGAATTCCGTGGACATATCTCTTTGAGGTGTTACAGCATTTTGGCTTCTCAGGCCTCATTCTCAATGCCATTAAAGGTCCTCGTGAGCTACAAGCTAAGGTTTGTGTTCCTCTTACAGAATCATCAATGTTCTCTCTGACTAACGGAACGAGGGGTGTCCCCTTTCGCCCCTGCTGTTCGCGTAATGCATCGAACCTGGCTATAGCTGTTAGAAACTCCCCTGATATCTCAGGAGTGATCATCGGCAGGAGGGAATATAAATGATCCCTCTTCGCAGATGATGTCTTATTGACGCTCTCCTCTCCACTCACCACCCTCCCCAACCTGCTCTCATTGGTAAAAGAGTTTGAATGTATCTCCGGATTTAAGATCAACCAAGATAAAACTGAAGCCCTCTCATTAAATATACCTCAGGGGGAACTACAGACGCTGAAGGACAACTTTCGCTTTAAATGGAAGACCGACGGTATTAAATATCTGGGGGTACATTTGTGTAGCTCTTATGGGTATTTATATGATTTGAACTTTGTTCCTCTTTTCAAGCAAATAAAGAAGGATTTAGATAAATGGAATGCCTATCATATTTCGTGGACAGGACGGATTTATTCCGTCAAAATGAATATATTGCCAAGATTTTTCTATCTTTGCGAGACTCTCCCAGTACCAATCCCCTATGCAGTTTTACATAAACTCCAAAAAGATATATTAAGATTCATATGGGCTAGGGGGAAACCCAGGGTCTTTTATAGAGTATTGGAATCTGATAGAACAAGAGGAGGTCTCTCAGTACCACAATTTAAGTTATATTATCTTGCAACTCATCTTCGTCAATTAACAGAGTGGTTATCTCTCCCTCTTAGGACTAAGTGGGCGGAATTAGAAGAGGAAGCAGTTTCTCCCTATGCAATAGGTTCCCTACCAGGTATTTCGAAATTACCAGAGGACGTTGTCCCAATGCTAATTGCAATCAAATTTACATGGAACCTTTGGCATAGAGCTCACCTCATATTTCAACTATCTAAGACTCTTTTTGGGTTGATTCGGGTAAGGGGCAATCCATGCAGGGGTTGTCCTTTGACGTCTGGACCAACACTTCTTTCTGATTTTTTTGACACCTCCTCTACTAAGATGCTTACTTTCGCACAATTACAGGCAAAATACCCTGACTTACAGGGGAGATTTTATGAGTACTTACAGTTTAAGATCTTGTGCTCTCAAATTATTGGGAAATCATCCTCTTCCTAAATCTATTTAGGTACTTCAGATATTTGTTGGAGAGAATGTAGAGAGGTGGGTACGATTGAACACATTTTCTGGTTTTGCTCTCTAGCTCAGAGGTTCTGGAAATCTATTCAGATATTAATTCAGAAAGTTATCTTCAAATATATATCTTTGGATCCCTGGATTTATTTACTGGGGAAACCAAAAGAGGGCCTGAAAGTTCATACTCATATGTTTAATCATATTCTGACGGCTGCACGAATTTCGCTAGCAGCACATTGGAAAAGGAGTTTGGTCCCCAGATTGGAAGAGGTGATACGTAGACTACGTTGGGTTAGGGCTATGGAACATTTGACAGCTATGGTTAATGAAAAGGAAGAAGCATTTAAATGGGTTTGGGATTATTGGGATGTGAACTATGAACAAAAAGGGGAATGAGCATTTTAGGGGTAAAAATGTTTAACCAACGCTATGGAGGCAATCAATAACATTAATAGGAATTTATCTCATGTTGTATAACTACCTGGGGTATAATAGGTAACTATTTAAGGTATTGAAGCTTCTTACAGGTGATTCTTTTGTATTGTGCATTTTATTTTTATTTTTTTGTGGCTGGATAGTGTAATGGTTAAGGGCTCTGCCTCTGACACAGGAGACCAGGGTTCGAATCTCGGCTCTGCCTGTTCAGTAAGCCAGCACCTATTCAGCAGGAGACTTTAGGCAAGTCTCCCTAACACTGCTACTGCCTATACAGCGCGTCCTAGTGGCTGCAGCTCTGGCGCTTTGAGTCCGCCAGGAGAAAAGCGCTATATAAGTGTTTGTCTTTGTCTTTCTTTGTCTTTTTGTGTAATCGGTTTGATTAGGCGATTTGAAGTCAGGGCTAGACATGGATCATAATTTACAATTATTCTGATTATTATATATGTTTTTTCTTTGGCTTAAACTCAGGCTAGCCCAATTTAATGATCTCTTTCTGTAACCAACCAGGACAATGGGATTGTTATACAGTTGCTCCATATAAAGGACAATGTTTACGCTATTGAAGAATCCATCATGGCGGTTGGATAATATGTTATGACTTGAAATAGAATCCTATACTGTTCTGTTACTGTATATGTTCTTTTATTTTTGTTTAATAAAAGAGTTAAAAAAAAATATATATGGAAGGTATCACAGGGAAATCCTGCTTGCTTGGCAGTTAGAAAAAGCTGTTATTTCCCACAATGCAACAAGGTTCACACTGTGGGAGGGGTTTCACCATAATATTAGCCATACAGATGTCCCTGATAATCTATTCAAAATAATGTAAACATTTCACGTTGGAAAGGGGGTATTGGCTACTGATTGGGATGTTGTTCAATCCTAGGTTAAAATTCCTTTTATCATCATCAAATATCAGTATTTTGACATATCACTCAAGCTAAGGCTCAAGAGCTAGAACAAATTGTACAGGTGATAATGGACATACTCAGTGTGTGCCTCTTTGGGGAATGTTGCTGAAGTAAAACCAACATATTATGTAAATGCTTGTGGATTTAAATAAAGAGTGTTTGCTCATGTTAAAAAAAATTAGGTAAGGCAAAATTCCATGACAATGTATCAAATGCTTTATAAATATCTATTGACAGGCACCTGGTATTTTTTTTTTTTTTTGCATCAATTCTAATGTATAAATAGCTCTAAATACAGTGTCACTTGCTTTTCTTCCAGGAGTAAACCCTACTTGATCTTTGTGAATAATTTCACTTAAGGTATTCATGTGATAGAAGATAAATCTTTCCCGGCAATGCTGTATCTATATTAAGAAGTAAAATAGGCCAAAACCGAAATGGTTTATTTTTCTCAGATTGATAACTAATGAGCATAGTGACTAGAGCTGATTGAGTTGATGTAAAAGTTCTAACCAAAATAAGATGAAGTACTGCAGTTATGACCAATCTCAAAAACCCGTAGAGTAAAAAGGCAACAGAAAACAACAGGCATGCCAGATAGTGTAGTATTTCCAGGCAATGAAATAATGTGTGAGGCAAAAACTACTTACAAACTTGGGTTACTATTGGGCAACCACAGTATTAGACACATTGAGAATTCCATCTCCACATGGATTGTGTAACCTCTTCAGGATAGGTTGGGACGCACTTCAGAAAAGGGACCGCTGGATAATTTTCTAAGGGGAAACACCTGGGGGGGGGGGGGGGGGAAACTGTACACAAAATGGGAGGAGGCACCTCAATGTAGAATGCAATGAGTAAATGTGGGTAATGAAACTCAGGTAGGAGGTTTAAAGAGAATACATTTATTGGAGTCAGGAAAAGTCGACACTTTTTCAGGACCTGCCCGCTTCCTCAGGTCTACAGTATGTTAGAATTTAAGTATGATATGCTTGAATTCTTTTTTAATAGACGTATTTTATTGAGTTTTGTTAACATACAAACATAACATACATTACCCATCCCACCCTATCCCAACTCCCTCCCCCCCACCCCCTTCCCAGGTGAGCATCGCAAGGATCATATCTTAAATATCAAGGTAGAACCCATGGGCCGGTTGGACATTCCAGCGATAAAAGTGTGCAGGTAAAGGCCGTCAGCATTAAATACACTTTAGAGGGACACAATCCTAAATTAATAGCAGCATATTAGAAAACAGAGGGAAAGTTCAGGATATGACTATTCTTTAAAACCTTAGGCATCACTGAGAACATCATGAGAGGTAATATAGTCCGACCAGGGTAGCCAAATCAAATCAAATTTCTGGGGGCAATTTCTATTTAGATATGTTAATTTATACCATGTCATTGCCCTATTGATTTTCTTAATCCATAAAGCCTTAGAGGGAGGATCGTCAGAGAACCATTTATGGAAAACTTCCTTCCTAGCATACATACACAGAATATTGAATAGAGTGATGTAGTGTGTGGATAGGGTAGCATCAGTATACAAGCCTAAGGGCTCGTTCCCACTATCGCGAATCTGCATGCGTCCAACGCATGCAGATCCGCACATGTAATGCAAGTGGATGGGTCTGTTTCCACTGTAGCGTTGTTGAGGTGCGTTTTTTTCAGCGGTAAAAAAACGCACAAAAGAGCCAACGATTTCGCCTGCGTCGGGAATCCGTGCGAATCGCCGCTAATGTATTTAATAGTAAAAACGCATGCGTTTGGTACATGCGTTTTTACCCGCGATTTCGCGTGCGATTTCGCACCTTTTTTAATTTTATTTTGCCCTGGCAGTGTCATGGTTAATTTCGCATGGCACCCTGCCATGCGAAATCGCACGCGAAATCGCGGGTAAAAACGCATGTGGAAACGCATCCGCATGCGTTTTTACAAGCGTCGGAATGCCGGCGAAATCGCGTCGCAACAGTGGGAACGAGCCCTAAGAGTAGGCTCCTGGGGTCCACCACAATCCTCTCTCCCAGAACCTCGGTCAGCAGGGCGGCCACCTGTGTCCAGTAATCATGAATCACGTCACAAGACCAGGTCATATGAAAGAAGGATCCAGGTTCCCTTTTACATTTGGGGCAGAGTTCCGATCTATCTGCATAAATGGCTCGTAACTGAAGTGGGGTGCGATAAGTTCTGTAAATTAGTTTAAGATGCAAAAATGTATCTACGGCAGAGATCGAGACCCCATCCATGCAGCTAAGGAAATCCCCCCATTCTGGATCGGACAGGGAACCCACGTCAGCCTCCCACCTAATTATGGCTTTGTCGAGTCTAGGGGTGGATAGCGGGTTCAGTCTGGCATAGACCTCAGAAAGGGGTCTGTCCAGGTGTTCCCGCAGGAGGATACTCTCTATTGAGTCAGATTCCCATGTCCAGGAGCCTGGGAACTGTGTCTGCCATGCATGTCGGACCTGAAGGTACCGAAAGAGCATTCTGTTCGGCAGGTGATATTTAGCTTTCAATTGTGGGAAAATTAGCAACGTTCCAGCTGGAGCCAAATGGACCACCTGTTTGATACCCTTAGAGGCCCATAGTTGCACGTCTGGAATGGAGATAAAGTTTGCCAGCTTAGGGTTGCCCCAGAGTGGTGTGAAGGGGGAGAGGGTGCACGGCTTCCGCAGGCCAGATCTGCTGTTCTCCCATGCCCTGACAGTGGTTTTCATTGGGGCTGTAATAGTGGAGAATTTGTTGATTCCCCTAAAGGGAAGGTTGGTAAGAGATTCTTGAGAACCGACAATTGCCGCTTCCAATAATGCTGCAGTGTTACGTTCGTCCTGACTGAACCACCATCTTGTGGTCACGAGAACCGAGGCTAAGAAATACCTTTGTAGATTGGGAAGAGCAAGCCCACCACTATCAATGGGGAACATCTTGAAGAAATTCACCCGCCCCACGACTGAAAGCGGAAAGGACTTCCATGAGGTAGCTTTACGAGAAAAGTGGTCAATAACAGGTTGAAGGTTCATAGAAGTATATTGGCTAATATCTTTATCAATCAGAATTCCCAAGTACTTGAAGCTTGAGACCCATTTCAGTTGGGTATGTGGAAGTAAGAGTGAACCTGCACTATCAATTGGGTAGAGTAGGGATTTATCCCAGTTTATGCGGATACCTGAGTAGCCACCAAACTGATCTAGAATGCGGAGTGCTGCTGTGAGTGAGGGTCCCGTGTCACCCAGGAATAACAGCATATCGTCTGCATAGAGCGCCACCTTCTCGACCAATCTCCCCACCGAGAGCCCAACAAACTCGGGTGCTGTGCGAAGCAAAGCAGCCGCCGGCTCGATTGCTAATGCGAAAAGTAGAGGGGAGAGTGGAAATGGATCTGAAATTTCGTCATTGGTTCTGATCCTGGCCAGAGGGGATAAATACATGAGCTTAACCCAGGAGATGAACTTGTCACCCAGCCCAAACAGACGTAGCACCTCCCAGAGGTACGGCCATTCAACCGAATCGAACGCTTTTTCAGCGTCAAGCGTAGCAATGGCTCTTGTGCCAACATTGTCATGAGAAACCAGCAGATTGGCGTATAGACGCCTCAGATTGATGTCCGTACCTCTGTTCGGCATGAACCCTGTCTGATCAGGATGGATAAGAACCTCAACCACCCGGGCCAGTCTCCTAGCTAATATTTTGGTGAGAATTTTAATATCTACATTCAGTAGGGAGATTGGTCGATAGGAGGCGCAGTACCCGGGGTCTCTGTCTTTCTTAGGGATCACCACAATAAGAGCAGTTCTCATGGAGTCTGGGATGAGGCGGCGGGTCTGCATGTAGTTAAAGAGATCAGCCAGTTGAGAGCTAAGATCCTCTCTATATAATTTATAGTATTCTACTGGGATGCCATCCAGACCCGGCGTCTTTCCCGACTGCATACTGGCAATGGCCAATTCAACTTCATCCGCAGTTATGTCAGTATCTAGGAGCTCGGCCTGTTCCGCTTCCAGTCGTGGCAAGGAGATCCCCCCAAGATACTCCTGAAGAGAATCCGACGTATAAGCTACCTTAGAAGAGTAGAGGTCCTGATAGTAGTCTCTGAAAACACGGTTAATGTCAGGTGGTGAGGTGTGAAGAGTGCCTGTCGCATCAAGGATAAAGGGTACACTGGCTTTATTAGTGTGGTCCTTGGCAAGCCAGGCCAGTAGGGAACCACATTTCTCTCCCTGCTCAATTTCCGGAACGCATCGGAAGAATGAGTGGAGCAAAATTCCACTTCTTTAATTCTAGCAAGGTCTTCTGCTTGAACTAAGGACAGTTTGCGTGTATCCCTCACTTTTTTAATGGTGGATCTAAAGGCACCCCTTATGTAGGCTTTAGAAGCGTCCCACACCACATCAGCAGAACAGGACCCCGTATTGGTACTCCAGTATTCCAGTAGTGTTTTTCCCCCTGAACATCTGCATCCTTTAGCCAATACGCAGAGAGCCTCCAAAAAGTCAGAGACTTAACTCCTCCCGTGGACAGCGTTAGTTTAAGGGGTGCGTGGTCTGATATGGCCCATGGGAGGCGGTCAATCGCTAACACCAACGAGAGGGTCTCCCGAGAGACAAAAAAATGGTCTAGTCTGGACATGGAGTGGTATGTTGAGGATTGGCAGGTAAAACCCTGCGTGTCCGGGTACTTCCATCTCCAGACATCGGTGAGGTCAAAGGCCTCGGCCCACGTGCGTAATTCAGGCGAATGTCTCAGGGATGGCGGAGCTCTTTCAGAGGGCGCCATTGTTAAATTCAAATCTCCGGCGATTACTAAATGGGCAGATGGGAATTGGGTTGTGAATAATACCAAGTCATATAGGAACTTAACTTCCGCAGGAGGGGGGGGGGGGGGATACACACTGACCACAACATATTCAATAGAGTTAAATTTTGCATGTAAAACCACATATCTGCCATGGGGGTCAAGTTTCAGTTATATGAATTCATATAGCAATTGTTTATGGACCAACACGCAGACACCTCTAGAGTAAGAGGAAAAGGTGGCGTGATAGTGTGCTGCTACCCAGGGCTTTTTAACAGCAAGTGTACGGCCTCCCTGCAGATGAGTCTCCTGTAGGAGACAAATATGCACTTTTTGTTGCTTCAAATAATTGAGAACAAGAGAGCGCTTGATCTTATTATTGAGTCCTCTGACGTTTCACGTGATAATGGAGATAGATTTAGTATCCGTGGCCATCTTTATAATATAGAGATTGGGATTGGGAAACCAACCCCCATAGCAGTTCATTCATAATCAATGCGATGCACACCAAAGCAATTTTCCCTCCCTCAGAAGTCCCCCACCCTAGCCCTCCCTGTATTCTCCCCCAACAATGAGAATATTTAATCCCATAACCCCAACATTCCAGTAACATGACAGAAATAGAGCTCACATCAGCAGAAGCTGTGTTATATGCACAATAAAATAGCAAACGGCTTAAACATTGCAATACCAAGAGCTCCGGAGGGCATAGGCAACAAGGGGCTCCCCGGGGCCGATCAACCAGGCAGGCAGCCCATGCTTATGTCCGATCAGAGCGTGGTGCGAGGATGAAAGGCCTCAGTATTGTACTCAGCAGGGAAGTAAACACGGCGTGTCCGGGGGTGTGGCCGGCTATGCAGGAGTGAAGACGCGTGTCTCCGCGGCTCCTCCAGCTCACCACTAATCCTGCGGCATCCTGGCTTCCACACCAGCCCAATCCCCGCAACACCACTCTCCAGCGATGGCGGACAGCAAGGGCTCCAGACCGGCACCCGACCTGCCCAAATCAGCCCGCTCTAAAGCTGAGGACGCGGCCGAGAAGCTGGCCAGATACGCGCATGGCACCAGGCAAGATGGCGGCGGCGCCGCTGCACCACTCACAGTCTCCCAGCCCGTGACCACACATGCCTGTAGCTCAGCAGAGGGAGACACAGACATGGAGCATGAGGAGGGCCGAGAGCGGACCACCAGCCGAGCAGTGAGTAGATGCCCCAGCCCCAAATCACATCAGGGGGAATCTACCAGAAAGAAAAAGAGGGAACAGGCCTCCAGTGATGGGGACTCTGATAATGGGGAGAGGGAACCCACCAGGGCTGAACTGTTAGCAGGAATACAAGCAATACAATCATTACAGCTTAATGTATCAGCCAAATTAGACACTGTGCACTCTGATTTGTCTCTTGTGAAGGATGATTTAAGGAAACTTAGAGAAAGAGCTGCTGAATCAGACAGGAGAATCAGTGACATAGAAGATGCCATGAAACCCATTCAGACAACACAATCTGACCTCTTCAAAACCTCAGCCATGCAATCCTGAAATTAGATGATCTGGAGAACAGATCCAGGCGTTCTAACTTACGCTTTGTGGGTTTCCCTGAAAAAACAGAAGGGGCAGCCCCAGAGAACTTTCTGGAACACTGGCTGAAAACAGCTATTCCTGACCTGGGCCTATCACATACATTCTCCATAGAAAGAGCTCACAGGGTCCCCGGCGGCACTCCAACACCTGGGAAACCCCCAAGACCCATAATTGCGAAATTCCTAAACTTCAGGGACAAAGCTGAAATCCTCCGAAAAGCTAGATTGAGCCCTCAGTTGGAATACAATGGTGTCAGGATTTCCATATACCAAGACTTTTCTGCCGAAATACAAAGGCTCCGAGCTACATACCAGGCGGTTAAAACAGGCCTCAGGAATTAACAGATCAACTACAGCATGCTGTTCCCAGCCAAGTTGAAAATCCTCTTTAATGGTAAAGCACTCTTTTTCACCACCCCTGCTGAAGCAGCCACATGGATGGAAGGTCAGGGTATCCCGATACCAGTGATCCCCGCAAAACCCAAGCGCTGAATGACTGCACTAAACCTACAACGCTCCTGAACACGCCTTGAAATAAGCCTCTTGCTGCCTAGGCTGTACAGACTCAAGCCCTTTTTCCTCCCTTCTCTTTTTCCTTTTTTCTCATTCAAATGGACTGGCCAATATTTATATGCCTCTATATTTTTTCCCCTTTAGATTGCCCACAGACTTTCATTACAGTTTCAATTCAAGATGCTCTCCGTACATACCTTATACAACAGTGACATCTACTGACACAATGTGGTATATAATTTTTTGATGTGGATCCTACCTCAAGGACTATTAGATGCACTTCTGTAGGACCTCCTGCTATATTAGCAGAATTGTAGTAAACGCAAGATCGCTTTACCAAGCTAACCGGCTAACTTAAATCTATAATAACTAGATGTAAGACTTGCTCGTTGACACTACAGCAAGAGCACCCCCCCCCCCACTCCCCCCCCCCCCTCTCTTCCCCCCCTCCCCATCCCCATCATAGACCTTACTATAATGCTGTTACAACATTGAAAATTGGAATGTGTATACAAATGTTATGCTCAAGAGCTAGTAAGGGCCAAATGTCGAGAACTTTGTGAGGGAATATGTTTATGTGTAAGGAAGAATTGTATAATGTTAAGTGGTGAGCGGGACATAGCTGACCCTTTTGTTGCTAACCAACTCTTTAATTAGTTTAGGGTGTAAGACTCTCTATAGTTCTATTAGAGAGTATGGGTTTAAGGAGGGTAGATATGGGCTCAGATCAACCTCATAGGGATTTATGTTTTTGATTGTTATTGTTTTTTTCTGTTTCAGTACAATGTTATCCTATGTATTCTCCATTTCACTCCAGCAAGGTATGCGGTACAGTCTCGTTCTCACAGCACTTCTCAATCTGTGTGTAGGAGTAGTGATGTATGGCCAATTCCTAATATGTACAGAATGTAACTCATGGCTCTGATTCCGATACTATCGTGGAATGTCAGAGGGATGAACAACTCAATTAAACGCAAACTGATATTTAATCATATCCGTAAGCTAGCTCCTCAAATAATTTGCCTACAGGAAACCCACCTATTAGGAGCTAGAGCCTTTCTCCTCAAGAAACCCTGGATAGCTAAATACCACTTGGCGCATTACTCCTCCTACTCAAGAGGCACGGCTATTCTGATTGCCAAAACTTTCCCGGGCTGCGTCTCAGACGTCAGGGTAGATTCCAAGGGAAATTATGTCATAATTAGATGCCTACTAGAGGGACGTCCTTTACTATTAGCTTCAATATATATACCCCCTCCCTTTGACATAGCGGTACTAACCACACTAATGAGTAAAATACACCCCTTATTAGATGGCCCGTTAATTATACTCTGGGATTTTAATGCGGTCTTAGACCCTGATAAAGATAGGCTGAAAATAGGGGGGAAATCCTTCCCAGCATTACTCAGCTGGCTGGACACATAAAACCTATGCGACATATGGAGATGGAAATCCCCTGATTCTAAAGTTTTTTCCTGCTTCTCAGACTCCCACAAAACGATGTCCAGAATCGACATGGGTATAGGTTCTGTAGACGCCCTGCCACTAGTAGATTCAATTGCTTATTTACCGCATGGTGTATCAGACCACTCGCCCCTAATGTGTAGACTAAGACTACCAGTCCCGACCTCCCAAACGCTATGGCGAATGAATCCAGCCTGGCTGGAGGACGAGACTGTACTGCAGGAATGTAGGAAAGGTGCGATGGAATTCTGGCATATTAATAAGGGTACAGTTGGGGAACATGTCTGCTGGGATGCTGGTAAAGCAGTACTTAGGGGACATTTCAGGGCCTCCCTCTCAACCATCAGACAAAATGAAACCGCGCTGCAGGAATATCACGAGAAGGCCTCTAATGAAGCCCAGATTAACTTAATCTCATATCCCTCTGATGCTAATTATATCCAATGGCAGATTGCACGCAGAAAACTCGAGCTAACTAACCTACAGAGGACCAGACGCAAAGACATCATTCAGTCCCAACGTTTCTTTGAATTCGGGAACAAATGTAGCAAATTATTAACATACCTCCTAAAGTCCTCCCTAGACTCTAGGGCAATACCCACTATTAAAACCCCCTCTGGTCGCTTATGTGATATGTCCACAGATATCGCTAATACCTTCACGGACTTCTACGCAGACTTATACTCCACTAAAACCGGAGAGGTGGACAGGGAAACAATGAATTTTCTGGTGGGCCTGGATCTGCCAACTCTTTCTGAGGAAGAGGCTAAAAACCTAGATACCCCCATCACCGCCCAAGAAATTAGCGCAATTATCTCCTCCTTTAAACACAATAAAGCACCAGGCCCAGACGGCATCCCGATCGAATGGTATGCAAAAAATAAATCACTCATGGTCCCACATCTAGAATCTTTATTTCAACATATACTCAATACTGGCGCCCTTCCCGACTCAATGTATGAAGCACTCATTACTCTAATTCTGAAACCCAATAAAGACTCCACTCTATGTGACTCTTATCGCCCGATATCTCTCATCAACACGGACATAAAAATCCTTACCAAAATCCTTGCCACAAGGCTTAACAACTGTATCACTTCCATCATTCACCCAGACCAAACTGGCTTTATACCCGGTCGTTCCACTAGAATGAATATCAGGCGATTGTATTCCAACTTACAATACCCACATGTAAACTCTGGCACTAGAGTGATTTTATCCCTTGACGCCAATAAGGCGTTTTACTCTATTGAGTGGCCATATGTAAGGGCAGTGCTGAAGATTTTTGGCTTTGGGCCTGTTTTTCAGAGATGGTTTCGAATTCTGTATGATAGACCCAGAGCCAAAATACGTATTAACTCCTTAATTTCCCCCCTCTTCTTCATTGCTAGAGGTACTCGGCAGGGTTGCCCACTATCCCCCCTCCTCTTCGCCATTGCCATTGAACCCCTTGCCCAAGCCATTCACAGCAGCCCTGATATTAAGGGCCTAAAAATAAACAAGACACAGGAACGCATATCTTTATATGCAGACGATATGTTGGTATACTTGGCAGATCCAGGTCCCTCTCTAGAAGCCACTCTAAGCATATATGACACATTTCATGGGATCTCAGGACTATCAACTGGTCCAAATCCATTTTATTCTCTCTCGACACCTTCGATCTCCAAATCATCACCAAATCCTCACAATTACAAATCACTGAAGAGTTTAAATATTTGGGGGTATGGGTAAGACGTCACATCTCTTCATTTCTAGAAATAAACCTTGTCCCCACTCTGACACAGGTGGAGGCGAGGTTGCGTAAGTGGTCCTCTCTGCCCCTAAACCTTTGTGGCAGAATATGCATTATCAAAATGGTAATCGCCCCCAAAATCTTATACATTATGCAAATGTCCCCAATATGGATACAACAATCCATTTTTAAACGGATAAACTCCATAATAGTTTCTTTTATCTGGTCTGGATCCTCACCTCGTATCTCCCTGGCCACGCTCCAACTCCCTACAGCACTTGGAGGCTTAGCCTTACCCAATTTCTTTATCTACCATCTGGCAGCTCAATTAGTTCCTATTCAAAGCTGGCTTAGCAATGACAGATCAAATGCTACATTGGCAACAGAGGCAGATATAGCGGGCTCTTATGAGTCTCTCTGCAGCGCGGTTTACAGATACAAAGTGTCTGCCGGGTCTGAGGGAACAGCTCTTATATATAACACTATTAGAACTTATAGGAGAGCTCGCAAACTCCTTGGGGAACCCCTATCCTATGTCTCCTTCAGCTCTCCCCTGTGGGGTAATCCTAATTTACCGGAACTTCTGACAATCCCTGATATAATTTTCTGGCACAAGCACGGCATCAAATACGCTACCCAACTATATGCTGAAGGCCTCTTCAAAGACTTTAATACACTACGTATGGAATTTAGTCTCCCCAGACATTCCCTCTTCCGCTACTTGCAATTGCGACACGCGATGCAAACACAGCTAGGCCTGTCAGGAGTCTCTCTCGAACCTTCAGAGCTGGAGAAAATACTACTTAAAAATGAACCTACAAAACAAATATCTACTCTATATAACTTCTTAAACTCTAGGGGGAACGACAGGAAGGTCCTGGCCCTTAGAGAACGATGGTCATCCCATGACCCTAGTCTCACCCAGGAAAAATGGGCGGAGCACACGGAATTTTTCAATAGAGATATTATTGCCTCACACGATAAACTCATAAACATTAAATGGATTAACCAAGCACAGGGCCGTGCAGAGGGTCCTTAAGTGGGGGGTGCTCAAATTTAAAAAAGGGGCCTGGCAATGCCTTCCCCTGCATCCCCCCCCCCCGCCTCGTTTCTGGCTAGGGGGGTATTGATTGTCATGTTGCTGAATGCAGATGATGGGTGCCATGTGGGTTATGGGTGTAAGTACTGAGTATCATGTGGGTTCTGGCTATGGTTGGGTATCGAGTGTCATGCGGGTGTTGATTGCAAGAACTTAGTGCCATGTAAGATCTGGGTGCATGTACTGAATGTCATGTGGGTGCTGGGTGCAGGTACCGGGTGTGACATGCGTGCGAATACTTGGCGCTATGCCTGTACTGGGTGCTGGCTATGGGTGGGCTTTGGGCATCACATGGGTTTTGAATGCAGGTACTTTGGGTGCGGGTACGGGTTAAGTGGATACTTGGTGCAGATAGTGGGTGCCATGTGGAAGCTGTGTGCAGGTGTGAGTACTGGGTGTAATTTTAGGCCTGGGTGCAGATACTTGGTGTCATGTGAGTGTGAGATCTGGGTGCCAGCTATGAGGGGAAGGGGTGGCTGATGGGAAAAGTAGAGGTTAGTGTGGGTGCTGCAGGAAGGAGCAGGGCCATGCAGAGGATCCTCAAGGGTGTGGTGCTCAAATTTGAAATCGTAAATCGTGCTAAATTGTGTATGTAATACCCCCTCTCCAGAAAGCATAAGGCAGTCTTAATCCCCCCCCCCCCAAACACACACACACACACACACACACACACACACACACACACACACACACACACACACACACACACACACACACACACACACACACCTTTATAGCAGTATCAGGCAGACTTTGTGTCTCCTTCCAACTCTTTTGGTGCTACCACCCTCAAATCAGCAGTGATAGGTGCCCACTGTTAGTGCGTTACTGTGGAGGCACAGACTCACCTTTCATTACTGGGACCTCTGTCCCTCTTGATCAGCACCCAAACCTCTTTTCAGGCAAAGAAGTGGTTACCAATATGCAGTGGTTGCTAAGCATTAGTAGATGCAAAACTGCAGTGAGTGCCAAGGTGCAGTGGGTGCCCAGATGCAGTAATGGTAAGACGCAAAGGTTCACTTTGTGGTAAGTTGCAGTGGGTGCCGAGATGCCAAAGTAAAGTCTGTGTCAAGCTGCTTTGGGTACCAAGGTCCAGTTTGTATTGGGTGTTTATTTGCAATGGGTGCTATGCAGTATTGGGTGCTGAATGAGTAGCAGATCGTAACAATAGTGGGTGCCATGTGAGTGCTAATTGGTACAGGGAGCCATGTGAGTGTTGGACATGAGTGAGTAGGGAGTGCCATGTGTGGTCTGGATGTGTGCCATGGGAGAGTACTGTGTCTCATATGGGTTCAGACCAAGGATGGGTACTGGGTGCTATTTGGGTGCTGGCCATGGACAGGTACTAGGTGCATATAATGGCTTTGGAACTTGGTGACGTGTAAGTACTGTGCCATGTGGTTGTTGATTATAGGGGTATGTGGGTCTTAGGTGCAAATACTGAGTGCCAAGTGGGTACTGGGAGTGAGTACATGGCGACATATGGGTGATGGGTGCTGGCTAGTGGGGTATTTGTTGTCATGTGGGTGCTAAAGGCAGATGCTGGGTGCCATGTGGGTTCTGGGTGCTGGCACAGGGTGTCATGTGGAGTCTGGCTGTATGGATGTGTATCAACCATCATGTAGGTGTTGATTGCTGGTACTCAGTCCCTTTTGAGTTCTGGGTACACAAGTACTGGATGTCATATGTGAGTGCTTGCTGGGGGTGCTGGGCACCAAGTGGAGGCTTAGTGCAACTGGAACTACTGCAGATGAAACATGTGGGTGTTGGGTGCAGGTACTGGGTATCACATAGGTGCAAATACTTGGTGCCATGCCTGCACTGGGTGCTAGCTCTGGATGGTGTTGTGTGTCACGTGGGTTCTGAGTGCAGGTACTTCGGGTGCTAGTACTGGTTATGTAAGTGGGTGCCATGTGGAGGCTGTGTGCAGGTGTGAGTAGTGAGTGACATGCCAGAGCTGGGTGCAAGTACTGTGCCATGTAGGTGTGAGTACTGGGTGCCAGCTATAGGGTAAAGGGGTGCAGGTATTGGGTGTCATGTGGCTGTTTGATGCAAGTACTAAGTGCCATATTGAGGCCGGGTGTGAGTATTGGGTGCAGAGTGCTTGGTGCAAGTACTGGGTGCTTGCTATAGTGGGGCTTACTGGTTGAGTGTAATGTGGGTGCTGAATATTGGTGGGATTGCTATGGGTGCAGGGGGTGGGAGATCACTTTGGGTACTGCTATGAATGGCATAGTTGCTGCTAGGGAAGGTCGAGGTCAGTGTGGTTGATCGGGGAATGGTAGGTCACTGTGGGTGCTGGGGGGAGAAGTAACTGTGGGTGCTGTGGAAAGTAGAGGTCAGTATGGGTGCTGGAGGAAAGGGAGGTCACTGTGGGTCCTTTGGGGGAGATCACTGTGGGTCTCGGGAGGTAGAGGTCATTGTGGGTGCAGGGGGTGGGAGGTCACTATGGGTGCTGCTATGAATGGCATAGTTGCTGCTAAGGGAGGTAGAGGTCAGTGTGGGTGCTGGGGGAAGGGTAGGCCACTATGGGTGCTGTGGAAGGAAGAGATCAGTATGGGTGCTAGAGGAAGGGGAGGTCACTGTGGGTGCTGGGAGAAGTCAGCGTGGTTACTGGAGGAGGAAATGGATGCTGGGTGTTGGGAGAAGCCACTGTGGGCGCTGGCAATGGGAGAGGTCACTGTAGGTGCTGCTTTGGGGATGGGAGGTCCCTGTGGATGCTGCAGGGGACAGGAGGGTAGCCACTGGGGGAGGGAAAAATCACTGTGGGTGCTGGGGGAGGGATAGGTCAGTGTGGGTGTTGGGGTAGGCAGGATCACTGCTAGAGCTGGGGAGGGAGAGGTCACTGTGGGTGCTGGGGGAGGGAGAGGTCACTATGGGTCCTAGGTGGAGGGAGAGATCACTGTGGGTGCTGGGGGAGGGAGAGGTCACTGTGGGTGCTGGGGAGGGAGAGGTCACTGTGGGTGCTGGGGAGGGAGAGGTCACTATGGGTCCCAGGTGGAGGGAGAGGTCACTGTGGGTGCTAGGTGGAGGGAGAGGTCACTGTGGGTGCTAGGTGGAGGGAGAGGTCACTGTGGGTGCTAGGTGGAGGGAGAGGTCACTGTGGGTGCTGGGGGAGGGAGAGGTCACTGTGGGTGCTAGGTGGAGGGAGAGGTCACTATGGGTTCCAGGTGGAGGGAGAGGTCACTGTGGGTGCTAGATGGAGGGAGAGATCACTGTGGGTGCTGGGTAAGAGAGAGGTCACTGTGGGTGCTAGGTGGAGGGAGAGGTCACTGTGGGTGCTAGGTGGAGGGAGAGGTCACTGTGGGTGCTAGGTGGAGGGAGAGGTCACTGTGGGTGCTGGGGGAGGGAGAGGTCACTGTGGGTCCCAGGTGGAGGGAGAGGTTACTGTGGGTGCTAGGTGGAGGGAGAGGTCCCTGTGGGTGCTGGGGGAGGGAGAGGTCACTGTGGGTCCCAGGTGGAGGGAGAGGTCACTGTGGGTGCTAGGTGAAGGGAGAGGTCACTGTGGGTGCTAGGTGAAGGGAGATGTCACTGTGGGTACTGGGTTGGGAGAGGTCAGTATGGGTCCTAGGTAGAGGGAGAGGTCACTGTGAGTGCTAGGGGAGGGAGTGGTCACTGGGTACTAGGTGGAGAGAGAGGTCACTATGGGTGCTGGGGGAGGTAGAGGTCAGTATGGGTCCTAGGTGGAGGGAGAGGTCAGTATGCCACACTAGGATTCCTGTCTGGGCCTCTTCACTTGAAAGTGTCCCAGGCGGGGGCGGAACTTCCCTCGGGTGGGCGGAGCTTCGCGCGGTCGGGGGCGGGGCTTATTTTGCGCAGCGAGAGGGGCCTTTTTTGAAGATTTTAAAAAGGGGGTGCCTGGGCACCCAGAGCACCCCCCTGTGCACGTGCCTGACCAAGCATATATTACACCACTAAGACTAGCAAAAATGAGCCCAGCTCATAATGATTGCTGCTTTAAATGTAAGACCCCCCATGCCAATTTCCTTCATTGTGTGTAGAACTGCCCCCTAGTTAACGGCTATTGGAAATCGGTCATACATTTCCTAAGGGACACCCTTCAACTACCAGTGGCTTTAGACATCCAATTATGCTCGTTAGGAATTGTCGGCGACATCCCCTGTAGCAAAAGTCAAGCGACCCTCACCAGAATTCTCCTCTTTTACGCCAGGAAAGCCATTTCCCTGAAATGGAAACTATCTACAGTCCCATGCCTGAGGGACTGGAAAAGACTGGTGAACTCCGCTCTCCCTCTATATAAAATCACTTATCAGTCACGGAACCAATTCAAAAAATTCGATAGAATATGGTCCAAGTGGGTAGATGCTTCCGAAACCACAATCCCCAACCTTGACATTAATGTGGCCATTCAAGATCTACAATGGATCTAAAGTCGCTAGATACACTTCTGCTAGACGGGAATACAGGTTATATCATACAGTCGCTGTGATATTTGACTACTATATGTATACATATGTTAAGCATAGTTTTGTATACTTGCTGGAAAAATTCCTTTTATCCTTCATGTACTGTTTTTTTGTTCTTGAAAATTAATAAATAATCTCTTTAAAAAAAAAAAAACACGGCGTGTCCCGCCATTGAGAAAGGAGTACAGCAGGATACAATGGGGTGTTATGCTTCCACGGGATTCAGGCCATTAGTCCAGCTATTGGAGGCCAGAGTCTCTATAGCAAAGAGTGATTGCTCCTAGATAGGACAAACGCTGCGGTCCCAGTTAGTATAGGATACATACTTGAAAAGGCAGAAGTCAGTCTGGTAGGGCCTCGATCCACGTGGCAGCTTCCTCTGGCGTATCAAAGAGCCAAACGGTTTCGCCATCTTCAACTCTCAGTCTAGCTGGGAATAAGGTAGCATATTTGATCCCCTTGTCTCTTAGCCGCTTTCTGACTGCATCAAAGGATTGACGCAATTTTTGTGTCTCCGCAGTGAAATCGGGGAAGATAAGGAGTTTCCCATTCTCATATGGCAGCTCTCCCACTCGACGCGCCTCACGGAGTACTAGATCCCGGTCGTGGAAATTAAGTAGCCTGAGTATGAAGGCCCTCGGTTGGTTGCCCGGCGGAGGTTTCCTGGCCTGGAGGCGGTGGGCTCGCTCGACCACAAACTGCGGTGAAAATTCAGCCTCCGGGAGCAGCTTCCCGGGGCAGGGCCTCAATGAAAGTAATGGCGTCGGTACCTTCTGCTCCCTCCGGCAGGCCCACTATGCGCAGGTTATTCCGTCTGCAGCGATTCTCGGAGTCCTCCGCTCTGTTCTCAAGCCGCTTCAATCTCCGCACAAGGGACTGGATATCAGCAGTGTTAGTAGCAACCGCCCGTTCGTTCGCGGACGACCGGTCCTCCACCTCCGCTAGCCTGCTACGGATCTTGACTAGATCTTGGCGGATCAGTCCGGTGTCTACGTGCACTTCATCTATTTTTGCGGATAGCTTAGCGTCCAGCTTTGTTAGCACGTCCAGCAGGGTTGCCTGGTTCTCCGTCTCTCTCTCCGCCATTGTCTGCATGGCCTTACTGCGTTTCTTGGGAATGGCTGCTTGCTGGGTCCCTGAGCCGCGTGGCAAGGCCGGAGTAGCTGCAGCGTCTGCCTCTTTTGCAAATTTGCTCCGAGTCATACGGAATACCTCCGGGAGCTCTTGGCGATCCAGGACTGGTGTTTTTAAGGAAAATAGAAGTCATTTAGGATGGGTTAAGGCGGATTACACAGCAGAGGCTGAGAAGGCACGTCTGTTCACTCCGCCATCTTGGTCACGCCCCCATGCTTGAATTCTTAGGCCTCAGTTACTTTAACTGAGTTTAGTTAAAATACTTGATTTGCAGAGAGTCTCCCTTTAAGGAGGATCTCTAGAATCACTGGGGAACATGGCCCTGTGTCTCATACAAGGCCATAGTGCTCATCTGTCCACGATGTAGACAAGACAAGACAAAACATTTATATCATGCTTTTCTCCTGGCGGACTCAAAGCGCCAGAGCTGCAGCCACTAGGATGCGCTCTATAGGCAGTAGTAGTGTTAGGGAGACTTGCCTAAGGTCTCCTACTGAATAGGTGCTGGCTTACTAAACAGGCAGAGCCGAGATTCGAACCCTTGGCTCCTGTGTCAGAGGCAGAGCCCTTAACCATTACACCATCCAGCCAGCCATGTACAGACATCCAGGCAGCCTTTACTGTAAACATCAAGTGTTTTCATATTTCCTAAAGGTAAACAATAGCCAGGGAACATTTTACCTAATTACTGGGTACAAGTAGAGGAAACGCCATATTTGGCTTGTCCCATCGGAGCAGGAGCAGATAGGGTCATCTATCACATGCTATTATCAGCCAATTGCATGCGATGGGGACTGGATCATCCCTGCGGGAAGACGTCACATTTAACTCTTTAGAGGTTAGTATAAGAATAGCCAACATGGGCTCCCGAGGGGACTTCTAACTTATGACTTTACTTCTCACTCCTGTTTCTACTTTCCTTCTACATTATCAGTATGCTGTATATACAGTATGCCTAAGTGCAACTAGCATAGATGTAACAAAGAGAAAGCCTAGTCTACGCACTAGGGATAGACCAAGTCTGCATGGAACGCATAAGATTTTAAAGGCCATTTGCTTGGCCGAGGTAACGTAACAAAGATTGCTACTGAACACATCTGTATATTTGTTTACAAATAAACTCTTGAACTTTGACGAAGTCTATTTCCTGTGCTGTTTGCTGTGATGAGTGTCGAGTTATCACACTTCCTGTGATATGGTGCCGAACGAAGGAGTAGCATTGTTGCCCATAGCAACTAACACATTTATTACACAGTACAGCTCCCAGGCCGTGTGTGCAGCTGCATAAGATACTGTACTGTAGAACCGAAGAAGCGACTGTTTCATTACCCACATTTACCTGTTACATATACTACTGGGGCACCTCCTCCCATTTTGTCTACCGACCACATAGTCGCTCTAAGTACTAAACATACTTAAACTAATTATTTAGTAAATACTGGATGTATTTGCATTTTAAATATACCGACCTAGCTAAAGTATATGCATAGCTCTTAAATAAGGACAGGTTTATATCTGAAATGATTGCTTTGTATTTTACCAAAACCTCTGTATCTTCAAAGAAATTATAACAAATGACAGCAATTCAAAATCAGGTTTCAGCCTAAATTATAAATGTGTGCTGTAACATAATACATATTTCTGTATAACTGGTATATACAGAAATTGCAAAAATTCAGCTATTTTGAGGTGACGAAGCCATCATTAATTTCAAAACCCATTACCAATTTACTTCTGTACATTACTGTTTTTCTACTGTAGATGCTAAAACTATTAAAAGAGGTTTGAAGTTCAGGTATCTCAAAGATTTCAAAGATTTATAATGCAAGCAAGGGGTTTGTATTAAATCTGGATACAAATGGTAATTATACATCATTAATAAACAAGTTAGCGTTGACACGAGTCTTTAAATGCGCTTTTGATATAGGAGGTGGGCTTCACAATTAACATTCTAAAGGGGTAGCCAACAGTGATGGAAGAGCCCAGCACTAAATAAAGCTAAAGATCCTGAATGCTCACAACGGAACAATAGTCGCTATACCTGCTGCCATGATATCCCTATGGTAAGTAATGTGAATAGTTTACTCACAGCCAGCAGGGATACTCAGTGAGGAGCCTGGATAAGTCTGGATCAGCGCCGAAAAGACCACACGCGTGAGGAAAGTTCGCAGCCGCCTATTAGTTCTAAACAAGGCAACCAGATATGACGTCAGTCTCTCTGCCCTCCACGCAACATTCCAAGGGCTGTCGGCTAGAGCTTCCGGGACACGGGGGCGAGAGAATACAAAAAACAATAGTGCTGACTACTCCCACAGTTGAAAGACTGCGCTATACACATGTACACTTACTGGAAAGCTTCTTGATTAATAGCACATCAAGATTAATACAATTTCCTGGTGGGGAGGTGCCAAGAACAATGCCGTTGGGTCATGCTTAGGCATAGCTAAAGGTCCTACATGCCAGATCTTTAGAGATAATCATTGGGCCACTGTACACATTCTGGTCTGCTGCACAACTCTCAGCCATGGTGGTCGTTACAGTTCGTGACGATGGAGTTCAGATCAGTGTGGCCATAAGTGTCATTCTCTGTACAATATACAGTACGGTATTAGTTTGAATTTTCTGTAATGCTGTAATATGTGCCTACTGCCAGTAGGTGGTGCACATATACCATTATAACTCATTCCAGGCCTGTTTTCAGCATTGACGAACCCGGCTGGTCTATAACCATTGAAGCAAGTTTTTTTTTAACAACCAGTCAGCCTCATCATTATCACCAGGGAGGCTACATCTCTGCAACAAGATGCAATCAGGAATGCCAGGTTCATCATGTACAGGCCTATCCTCTAGCAGGGCTGGATTTACAGCTCAGGAGTCTATAGGCACAGAAAGTTTAGGTGCCCTAAACTCCACCCTCAGCACAGACCACACCCCAAGCCTCACCACTTATAGGGCAGGGTAAGGTAGAGGTTAGCAAAGACAAGTACCGAATACAATCAATATGCAGATATTACTAATAATATGAGGAATTTACCAAATATAGACTGATATTACCAACAACAAGCACATCTAACATAAGGAGGACAGTGTGCATGACTATGTATTCTGTAAAGTGCTGCAGAAAATGTCAGTGCTATATAAATACATAATAATAATCCTCTATAATAAAACCCAAGTGTCTCTGCGTCCCATGTCCCTGTGTGCGCGTTTTGTAGCACTGCGTTTGTGCAGGGAGGGGCGCAGAGACACTGAGGGGGAGGAAGGGGCGGCCGTGTGGACGCGCGTGCGTGGCAGGTGCACGGCTGGCGGGTGCGCGTATGCCTGCGGGAGAAGGGCACCGGGGGGGGGGGGGGGGTGGAATTGGCAGGCGTGTGGAGACAGACCTAGCCCATTAAGGTCACTAGTAATAATAATAATAATATGGTAGGACAGACTATGGAAAGGATTCGATAGTCGGTGAAATGGCTATTCACTCTGTAAGGGCCTATACATACTGCGTTTTTAAAAATTGCATGTGATTTTTAATTCGCAAAGCCTTCATGACAATAGTAAAATTGCATTGCACCAGTGTGTACAGGTTTTCACGATTTTTCAAAAGACCTTGCAATTAAAAAATGCATGCGATTTTAAAAAGCGCAGCAGTGTGTACAGGCCCTAAAGTGCTGCAGAATACAGTATGTTAGTGCTATATAAATACATAATAACATGGTAGGTCATTAGACTATGACTATGGTAGGGATTAGATAGTGAGCTCTTCTGAGGACAGTCAGTGACATGACTATGCATGTAAAGAGCTGCAGAAGATGTCCATCCTATACAATAAAACCTAACTGTCCCTGCGTCATCAGCATCTTTCCCTGTCTGTCCGTCCGAACCTTTTTTGTACTGCGCATGTGCGCAGTACAGAAAGCTGTTGGGACGGGATGTCGGGCTAGGGAGCAGGGGGCCAGTGTGCAGAGCTGAGATGAGCCGGCTCATTGTTCCATGCCGTTGAGCCAGCTGTAGTTGCTCTGCGCGCGTCCCTGTGTTTGCCCGGCCACCTGGACGCACTGCGCAGAGCTGAGTTGAGACGGCTCATTGTTCCAAGCCGTTGAGCCGGCTGTAGTTGCTCTGAGCGCGTCCCTGTATTTGCCTGGTGACCTGCACTGCACAGAGCTGAGCCGGCTCATTGCTCTATGCTGTTAAGGTGGCTCATATTTCAGTAAGTAAAAAAAAAAGAAGCAGAGAAGCTGCACAGATCTGTACAGATGACAGCGGCTCTGTGATTTTTCAGTCATTGCTCTGCCGGTGTCCCTGTAGTTGCCTGGCAACCTGGACGCACAGAGCTGAGATTAGCGGCTCATTGTTCCATGCTGTTGAGCCGGCTCATATTTAAGTAAAAAAAAAAAAAAAACAGCAGAGGCGCTGCACAGAGCTGTACAGATGACAGCGGCTCTGTGATTTTTCAGAGTCAAGTGAAAAAAAACAAAATGAGCACTACAGCCTTTTCTGCACGTGTCTCTGTGGTTGCTATGGCAACCAGGGACGTAGTGCACAGGGGAAATGCGCGCAGAGACAGACCTAGCCCGTTTTTGAACGGGCTAAGGTCACTAGTGTCTATATAAATACATAAGAATATGGAAGGACAATAGAATATGACTATGATAGTATTAGATTGTGAGCTCTTCTGAGGACAGCCAGTGACATGACTACAGGGGCGTCTCTAGCCATTTTGTCACTCCAGGCGAGAAATCCTGTGCCCCCCCCCCCCCCCGTGATTGCCCCCCATACCCCCACCCCTGTGGTGAACACCACCCCTGTGGTGAACCCCATCCCCAAGACCCCCAAAAATCATAATACAGCAGTGTCACGGACGATTGCGGGGACGCAGGCGCGTCCTGGAACCGCCCGTGAAGAAAAGAACGATCGCACTCGATTCCTGCATCGATTGCGCTTCAAAACGGTACAATCTGGGTTGAGTGTGTAGGGACAGCTAAAGTCCTTTTCTTAGCAAAGAGAGCACCATTCCAAATGCTGGTTGGCCCTTTTGATATGCTAATGAGCCTGGGCCCAGAGAGTCCCTGGCTTCAAGCTGTGCTGATGGCCCATCCATCAGGTATAAGGTGACAAGCAGCTGGCAGGAAGACTGGCCCTGTGACTGCTGATCAAGCCAGAGGTGTAAACTCAAAGTTGTCTAAGCAGATTTCACATTCAGATGTTAATTGAAGGAGCCAACAGGGCCTTTCATAGACAAGAAGCAGACACAGCTGGACTCCAGTCAGGCTGACTCCGGCCTTAGCAGGAAGAAATGAATGTACAATATAATCTTTTGCCCATTTTCAGAATACAATAAATAGGGTGGTTATGAGAGCGGTATCATTGGATCCGTAGGGTCATGCTGGATCTCTTGATACCAGTCGAGAGGGGCCCGGGGCCCCTACGACCCAGGTATGAATCTACTCAAGACCCTGATCTGATGCACTAGCCATGTCGGGTATCATATTAATCTGTATTTTCCTCCAAGTATGAAGCTGTTACCCCCCTAAATGTAACGTGTATGGTTCAGGAGTTACAGCAATTCATAAGTTTAGCTCTAAAATCTCTCAGAGGGAATGAACTGTCATTTGCTGGTAGCTCAGAGGGGGCTGGCATTGCCACACCCCCAAACCAGCTTCATCAAAAGCACAGAGCCAGCAGGCGGGCTGTGTCCTCCACACTGAAACATCTTGCACTCATCAGATGCCAGCTTGAGGATATGCTGGCATCCACCTGGTCTGAACTCTGGACTTTGAAACCAAGGACTTTATGATTCTTCCCACAATAAGGACATCTTTCCAGGAACTAAGTATTTTTCTCCCTTCTTTTATTTTTCATACTGGCTATTACTGTTTTCATAATTGTTGATTTTCATAATTGTCTGTATATATTAATTATTTATATTGCGTGAATAAACGACTTTTCCCAAGTCATTCACTTTCCGCTACCCTGCTTATCAGCACACACAGAAATGATCCCGGGTCTCTGAAGATACGCTACTGTTTGTTTGTTGTTGGCTAGACAGAATATCGTGTGTTTAACCGTTTTATTTGCAGGATTAGTCAGTCAGTTAGTGGGCCCCACGGTCCCATAGTAACCGCGGTGGTGGCAGTTTACTCTGAACCAGTAGGTGACGTTGTAATCACCCGTGTCTCACAGGCTCCCTTCTGAGTTGTCTGCGGCTAATTCTTAACGGTTCCTGCGCATTGACTGCGACCAGAGTTCGCACGATCTGTGCGCTGGCACCGTTTAGAAGGCTAAGTGCGGTCAGCCACTGAGGGCTCCTGTGACAAGCAGCGTTTCACCAGAAAATACACTTATTGCGGCATGGGTTCACCAGAAAATAGTTGTAATGCAGCAGAGCGTTTCACCATAAAATATACTTATTGCGGCATGCACTGCACAGATGTTTTCCCACAGACCCTCCAGGCAAGCTCTGCATCATGCTGTGTATATTTAACAGCTTGCCTGTCCTCTATTAATTGCACTTTTATCAGCTAGCCTAGTGTTTCACATTGCTGTACAACAACAAACCTGAATACACCAGACACCAGCCCAGCTCTAAATCACTGAATAAAAGGCGGCCTGGGGGGCAGTCCATGCCAGGCTGCTAATCCTGCTATGCTCAGTCTGTACATCCACTCAGTTACCAGTAGCAGAGAGAGAGGAACTGAATGAATCAGTGAATCAGAGTGAAGAATCAGTGAATCAGAGTAAAGAGTCAGGACTCAGAAGCTGATGCTGTACTCGGAGCCTTCACTCACTGACTCATTACTGTGGTTCTTTGAATCATTGAGCTGAAGGAACTGAATTAATCAGTCAGTGAATCAGTTATGAGTCCAGTCAGGCGCTGCTGTTAGCTGCTGCTGTGTAAACTGATATCTGAGTGGGCTGAGAGGCATTTCTTCTCTCACTACTCAGCAGCGCTCCTGGCTCCTCCTGCCGCTCTAGGCAAGAATTTATAGCTGCCTGGTGGGTGAGACGGCTGTGCATGACTATGTACTCTGCAAAGTGCTGCAGAAGATGTCCATGCTATATAAATACTAAATAATAATAAAAAGCTAGGACATTAGACTATCTACGGTAGGATTTACGAGGGCGTACAGAGGGTGGGTATGGCGGGATGCACAGAGGGTGGGTGCGGTGAAACGCACAGAGGATTGTCACAGGGAGGGGTACACGGAGGGTGGGCACAGGGAGGGACGCACAGAGGTTGCACTGGGAGGGATGCAGTGGTCACGGGGAGGAATGCACAGAGCACGCACGGGGAGGAACGCACAGAGCGGGCACTGGGAGAGACGTGGTGGGCACAGGGAGGTGGCACAGTGAGTGGGCACTGGGAGGGCCGCAGTGGGCTCAAGGAGGGATAAACAGAAAGCGGGCACTAGGACTGGGACACAGAGTGGGCACAGGGAGGGGGGGGCAGAGCAGGCACTGGGTGGTATGCAGTGGGCTTAGGGAGGGATGCACAGAGTGGGGCACGGGGAGGGACGCAGTGGGCTCAGAGAGGGATGCAAAGAGTGAGCATGGGGAGGGGCACAGAAAGCGGGCAGGGGAAGGGATGCAGTGGGTTCAGGGAGGGGTGCACAGAGAGTGGGTAGGTATAAAGATTGACAGAGTAGTCACAGGGAGGGGCGCACGGAGGGTGGGCACAGGGAGGGAGGCACAGAGGTTGCACTGGGAGGGATGCAGTGGGCACAGGGAGGGAAGCACAGAGAGTGGGCACGGGGAGGAACGCACAGAGCGGGTACTGGGAGGGACGCGGTGGGCACAGGGAGGAGGCACAGTGAGTGGGCATAGGAAGGGATGCACAGAGCAGGCACTGGAAGGGACACAGTGGGCTCAGGGAGGGGGCACAGTAAGTGGGCATAGGAAGGGACGCACAGAGCAGGCACTGGGAGGGACACAGTGGGCATAGGGATGGGGCACAGAAAGTGGGCACTGGGATTGGGACACAGAGAGTGGGCACGGGAAGGGGGCACTGGGTAGAACGCAGTGGGCTTAGGGAGGGATGCACAGAGTGGGGCCACAGAGCGGGCACTGGGAGGGACGCAGAGGGCTCTAGAGAGGGATGCAAAGAGTGGGCATGGGAAGAGGCACAGAAAGCAAGCACGGGGAAAGATGCAGTGGGTTCAGGGAGGGGTGCACAGAGAGTGGGTAGGTATAAAGATTGACAGAGAGTAGTAAAAAAAAAAAAAAAAAAAAGAGAATGGGGAACAGAAAAGTGAAGAGACCAGATATAGTATATTACCTCCTTCCACTCTGTCACTGGTGCAGGCTGAATTGCTGTCACAGTGCACACTGCTGGCTGAGGCTGCATCAAGTGCCCTTCTAAATCCTATTGAAGCAGCTAACTGCTACTGTGTCTCCTCTCCTCTACACTTCGTCTCCTCCATGTGCGTCCGGCTGGCTGTTTTCCAGCATGGCACACTCCAGTTCTCCCCCTCAATGATCAAATATCCCGCCACATTTGCCCATGTGTGACGCACATGCAGAGCATCAAGGGAGGAAAGGATACAGAGCTCTGCAACTTAGCATTGGAGGCAAACACGCCTAAAAAAAAATAGTTGGACTGATTTGCCAACTTTGCAGTTGCTATGGAGCATCTTGGGAGGGCTCCAGCCCGGCAAGTCTCCCCCTCACCCATGCGTTGCCTCTCACTGTGTGGCTTCCCCGATCAGCGTCAGGCTAAGAGTCAGGGACAAGGCGGCGAGTGACATCACACTCGGGACCTGCATTGAGGGGAAAAATCAGGGGGGGGGGGGGGGGAGACTGGGGTGTCGGGTCTGTGTCACATAAGGCGCCTGTAGGCATGTGCCTACAGTGCCTTATGGTAAATCCGGCCCCGTCCTCTGGTCTATCATCTTCCAATACAGGGTAATGCCAGTGGAAGGACCATTGTGGTGTTTTTGCTGGGGCAGATAATTTGTTTTGTTTTTAGTGCCTGGCACCATTTTTAAAACATGCTCAGCATTTAATTTAATTTACTTTCTTTTTACTATATTAAAAGAAAAAGCGAAAACATAAGAGGCTCTGACAATTTTATTTAAGTATTTATATAGCGCCGACAATTACGCAGCGCTGTACAGAGTATATTGTCTTGCCACTAACTGTCCCTCGGAGCGGCTCACAATCTAGTCGCTACCATAGTCATATGTCTATGTATGTATATGTCTAGGGCCAATTTAGGGGGAATCCAATTCATTTATCTGTATGTTTTTGGGATGTGGGAGGAAACCCACGCAGACATGGCAAGAACAAACAAACTCCTTGAAGATGTTGACCTGGCTGTGATTCGAACCAGGGACCCAGCGCTGCAAGGGAGAGTGCTAACCACTACCCCACTGTGCCACCCCGATCAGTCAAATAATAGTCTGCAAAACAATTACAGAGGTGGTCAGGTGCAGGCAAGCAATCTGGAGGAGTGAATACGTCTGATAGTGTTCAGTATTCTTTAGCCATTACTGCCGCTGGGACATGAGCTTCACATCAGTGGCAGCAGCTGCTAGCCGCTGCAGGGACGCGATAGTCATATCCCTGCACTTAGTGGCAGTGAGCACAATCACAATGTTTATGGAGGCACGGGGGATTGGTGGGAGGGGACAGAAGTCCTCTGAGTCAATTCATCATTGTGCAGCGAGAATGATCGCTGTTTTTGATAATTCTCTGTAGATGCAGGCGGTGACATGTACGCGATCATGCACGCGCGTAGGCGTGCACGTGTGTAATCCTGGCCCAGAGGCAGAGGGGGTTAATGGAAGAGGACATGTGTCCTCTGAGCCAATCCCTGCCTGGAAATTAAGAATGATGGCTGTTACAGCCATTTAATAGTCATCATTCTCATCAAAGTTGTCATTGACTTGATAAGTCCCCTGATGAACAAAGAATACCATTTGTACATTGACAATTTTTATGTCAGTGTACCACTTTTTACATTTTTGTATGCTGCAGGGGCGTCTCTAGCCATTTTGTCACTCCAGGCGAGAAACTCTGTGGCGCCCCCCACCCCCCGTGATTGCCCCGCAGCCCCATACCCCCACCCCGTGGTGAACACCACCCCCAAGACCCCCGAAAATCATAATACAGCAGCGTTTCCCCAGAAAATCAAAAAATACACTTATTGTGGCATAGGTTCACCAGAAAATAGTTGTAATGCAGCAGAGCGTTTCACCATAAAATATACTTATTGCGGCATGCACTCACACACACCACACACACATACAATATACACATGCACACAGTACACACACTATACACGCACACACAACACACACACTATACACAGTACACACGCACACTATACACACACACACACTATACACACAGCACACAGTAGACATACACTATACACACACACTATGCTGCTACCAGGGGAGGGCTGGGACCTTTTGGCCTAGGGGGAAACATAGACTTGAGGCCCGTTATCATGGCAGCCTCAGCCCAAATTATTAAGTCGCGTTTGCAAATTGCTAGCGATTGCTATTGCGATTTTGTCGTGCACTAGCCCAAAGAGAGGAGGAGTACAGTGAGACTGAGAATAGCAGGAGATGGAGCAGAGAGCTAATCTGTATTGCAGTCCCACATTACACAGAGACTAGTTGCCGGTAATAGAACTGCTGTCCCTGCCAGTCTCGTCAGAAAGCAGCCCTCCTGGAGTCTAGGGACAGTCAAAACTTTTCAACCTGTTTAACACCTTATCTGCACATGCAGTCATAACAATGGGAGAGACCAGACAGATTTTTTTTCCCACGAACCCTCCAGACGAGCTCTGCATCATGCTGTGTATATTTACCAGCTTGTCTGCCCTCTAATTGCACTTTTATCAGCTAGCCTAGTATTTCACTTTGCCTTACAACAAACCTGAATACACCAGACACCAGACCAGCCCTAAATCACTGAATGAAAGGTGGCCTGAGGGCAGTCCATGCCTGGCTGCTACACTCAGTCATCCATTCAGTTACCAGTAGCAGAGAGAGAGGAACTGAATGAATCAGTGAATCAGTTAAGAGTGAAGAGTCAGGAGAGCTGATGCTGTACTCGGAGCCTTCTCTCACTGACTCATTACTGTGGTTCTTTGAATCGTTGAGCTGAAGGAACTGAATGAATCAGTCAGTGAATCAGTTATGAGTCGAGTCAGGTGCTGCTGTTTGCTGCTGTAGTGTAAACTGATACCTGAGTGACCTGAGAGGCATTTCTTCTCTCACTACTCAGTGCAGCAGCTCTCCTGCCTCCTCCTGCCGCTCTAGGCAAGAATTTATACCTGCCTGGTGGGTGAGACGCCTGTGTGTATGCAGCACAAACAGTAGCCTGTGGAACCGTCAGGCCAAATCGCCAAGGTCTGCCCGTGGAGGTGATCAGCAAAAAATTGAAGAAGGGAGAGGTGTATAGCCCTCACAGCAAAGAGCTCCTTGCTCTAAAGTTTAGGGACAAGAGGGATGTGTTAATGCTGAAAACCATCCACATATGAGGGCTGGTTCACACTTAACGCTTAGCTGATCGCCGGTGATCAGCAAAGCGCAGCTGCCAAAGTATCCCTATGGATACATCCACACTGCAGAGCTTGCAATTTCGATCAATCGCAAACGCGGTGCATGCAGCGTCTTTGGGGAGATTGCGTTGCCGTTCCAATAAACTGGAGTCACAAGCACAAATCGTGCTTGGTCTGCGAAATCAAGGGTCCAGCGGTAGGCAAGCGCCGTGTGTGAATTAGCCCTCAGACTAACACAACAGCACTGTCACAGAGAGGTGAGATTCAGAAGCCTGTGGCTATAGTGGAAAACCCTAAGCATATGGGGAGGTGTTGATTTGGCAGACAAAATGTTGGCCACATACCAAGCACACAGAAAGCAGAAGGCATGGTGCAAGAAGGTATTTTTACTTAGTCCAGATAGCCATGCATAATTCTTCTGTGAATTACAAAAAAAATCTGGCAATGGAGACTCATACCTATGAGCAGTGATATATGAATTTATTAATCAGGCCACACACCTGAGAGCACAGACCAATAGGTTTCGGAACAGGCAATGTGACTTTGTGGCAAACATTTTCCTGACCCACTGCCCCCAAATCCTGGAAAAGAGTACCCCAAAAAAGGTGCAGAGTATGCGCCAGGCACCAAATAAGGAGAGACTCTCGATATTACTGCCAAAAATGCCCGTCACGACTAGGACTGTGCCTTATTGGGTGTTTTGATGCTTACCATACACTGCTACACTACAAAACTTTTAAACTTTTTTTTATTTTTATTTTATTATTACTTATTATCCCTGACATCTTCTAAAGCTTTGCAAAGAAGAACTTAATCTCACACAGAAACAGAGAACATACAAACGCCTTGCAAATATTTCTTTGCAATAACTGAACCTGTAGCTATATACAGTGGTGTGAAAAACTATTTGCCCCTTCCTGATTTCTTATTCTTTTGCATGTTTGTCACACTTAAATGTTTCTGCTCATCAAAAACCGTTAACTATTAGTCAAAGATAACATAATTGAACACAAAATGCAGTTTTAAATGATGGTTTTTATTATTTAGTGAGAAAAAAAACTCAAAACCTACATGGCCCTGTGTGAAAAAGAAATTGTCCCCTGAACCTAATAACTGGTTGGGCCACCCTTAGCAGCAATAACTGCAATCAATCGTTTGCGATAACTTGCAACGAGTCTTTTACAGCGCTCTGGAGAATTTTTTGGCCCACTCATCTTTGCAGAATTGTTGTAATTCAGCTGTATTTGAGGATTTTCTAGCATGAACCACCTTTTTAAGGTCATGCCACAACATCTCAATAGGATTCAGGTCAGGACTTTGACTAGGCCACTCCAAAGTCTTCATTTTGTTTTTCTTCAGCCATTCAGAGGTGAATGTGCTGGTGTGTTTGGGTCATTGTCCTGCTGCAGCACCCAAGATCGCTTCAGCTTGAGTTGACGAACAGATGGCCGGACATTCTCCTTCAGGATTTTTTGGTAGACAGTAGAATTCATGGTTCCATCTATCACAGCAAGCCTTCCAGGTCCTGAAGCAGCAAAACAACCCCAGACCATCACACTACCACCACCATATTTTACTGTTGGTATGATGTTCTTTTGCTGAAATGATGTGTGACTTCTACGCCAGATGTAACGGGACACGCACCTTCCAAAAAGTTCAACTTTTGTCTCGTCGGTCCACAAGGTATTTTCCCAAACGTCTTGGCAATCATTGAGATGATTTTTAGCAAAATTGAGACGAACCTTAATGTTCTTTTTGCTTAAAAGTGGTTTGCGCCTTGGATATCTGCCATGCAGGCCGTTTTTGCCCAGTCTCTTTCTTATGGTGGAGTCGTGAACACTGACCTTAATTGAGGCAAGTGAGGCCTGCAGTTCTTTAGATGTTGTCCTGGGGTCTTTTGTGGCCTCTCGGATGAGTTTTCTCTGCGCTCTTGGGGAAATTTTGGTCGGCCGGACACTCCTGGGAAGGTTCATCACTGTTCCATGTTTTTGCCATTTGTGGATAATGGCTCTCACTGTGGTTCGCTGGAGTCCCAAAGCTTTAGAAATGGCTGTATAACCTTTACCAGACTGATAGATCTCAGTTACAGTACTTTTGTTCTCATTTGTTTCTGAATTTCTTTGGATCTTGGCATGATGTCTAGCTTTTGAGGTGCTTTTGGTCTACTTCTCTGTGTCAGATAGCTCCTATTTAAGTGATTTCTTGATTGAAACAGATGTGGCAGTAATCAGGCCTGGGGGTGACTACAGAAATTGAACTCAGGTGTGATAAACCAGTCAGTTAAGTTATTTTTTAACAAGGGGGGCAATCACTTTTTTACACAGGGCCATGTAGATTTGGAGTTTGTTTTCTCACTAAATAATAAAAACCATCATTTAAAACTGCATTTTGTGTTCAATTATGTTATCTTTGACTAATAGTTCATGGTTTTTGATGAGCCGAAACATTTAAGTGTCACAAACATGCAAAAGAATAAGAAATCAGGAAGGGGGCAAATTGTTTTTCACACCACTGTATAAACACAAACACACTTTGCCTTTTCTGCTGACCATAATCTGGACTTCTGACCTCAACTGATTATTCTCTTTGGCCACCACTGGCTTGGCCGATAACCTTACTCCGGCAACTGGCTTTTGGATTGACTCCACTACTCCTGAATTTGCTGCCTTTTTAGACCTCCGAGGGGGAGTCCCAATATGTTTGTCATGCTTGTTATAGGGAAAGAACATAGGCCTTGATATCATCCATCCTTTGGTGAAATCTGAGTGAATGACCTTCACTCAGAGTGGGCCTAATGCTAACAGCAATACATGCTCTCAGCATATTAAGCAGAATTGCTCATAAAAAAACGAATGGACATCTTATAGCTAACAATCTTCTACAGACCCAACTAGTTTTGAAATTTAGCAATTCAGATAGTCAGAGGCACCCTTAAGTTTTGCAATAATATGATAAGATTATTCGGGTATTGTACATCTTTATATAAATGTATACCACTTGCTATATATCTTAAAAAAAAAAAAAAATATATATATATATATATATATATATATATATATATATATATATATGTACATCCTACTGCACCTCTACTATAACATCACTAACGAAAGGTTTAATAAGTTAATTAAAGTGGACCCAAATTAGAAATAAAATGTATTTTCTACATTATAATAATAAATAGCAGCCTTTTTTCAGCTGCATGATGACAAATATAAAATATATTACATTTATTGGAGAAACCCCTCCCTTCCTTTCAAATTGCCGGGACAGAATCCGGCAAAATGCTGGAGTAGGTAGTGTCTGGCAATGGAGGAATTGCTAATAGCTGCCACCTGTATAACCCTAGTTATTGAAAGAGAAAGGTGAAAAGCATGCACTGAAATGCTCATAGGCTTAAAGGAGTGTTTATTTATCTTTTTATTTGTCAGAGTGGTGCAACAAAATATTTTGAATTAAAAAAATGTTTGGTCTGGGTCCCCTTTAATATCTGAATTTCTGTATACTAATGGGTTTAATACTATATGATACACAGTACACCTCCATATCCACTCCTTCCTTTTCCCCCTGGTTATTACCCTCCTTCCCCTATATTTACATCTCCCTTTCTATCCCAGCCCAAATAGCGCCATATATACCTAGATCCAAATAGTCCACTCTACTTTCAAGAACCCCATAGACTATTCTCCTCTGTGCACCACACTCTAGGCACTTTCAAGCCCCCACATACTTAAGTTAGTACCTTCTCTTCGCCCCCCCCCCCAATAAATGCAACCATTACCTTGCCAATTCAATTACCCTCCATTACCTCCAACACTCCCCCTAATCTAACGAATACCCACTTCCTTAGATGTCATTTTCATTTAATTAAATTGCCTTTATTATGCTCTCACCGGGTAGGCGCCACACACAACATGGCCACCGTTCATGTCCCCTCAGTCTATACACTGGTTCCCTCTCCCCACTGGACACAGCGCCACACCTAATATGGCCTATATATATCTACATACCAATGTGAGCCACTTGCTATATGGCCAAACTAACTGTGCTCGTCAACTTTTAATATAAGCGCCACATACAAGATGGCCGCCGCTCATACACTCAATGCTCCGGGCCACACAATTATGGCCGACGGCAGCCTGCCTCCCAATCCTCGCTACACACAATATGGCGCTGATCTCCCCTTCCCCTCACAACACTCCGATCCACAGGATGTGACATAGGATTACCCCTTCGTCACATGACAACACGCCAGGGGCGGACGCCGGTCTACCCAGCTCCCTATCAATTGCGAGCGGAGCGTGCACCCGCCATGGCGCCCAGGATTTTCCGCCCTTCCTAATAGGTAAGCCTACCTGTCATCAGTCCACTGCGACCATTAGGTCGCCCTCACTACGTTTAACCTCACTCTGGGGGGGGGGGGGTGGATGTTTTGTCCACTCCCCGCAGATCTCAGAAGTCCTTTCTCATTCAGGGAGATAGTGAGCAGACCCATTCACTCCCTTTTAATGGACATGCACCTTTTTTAATTAAGTCCCTCCTGCCCTCCACACAATGTCGATCCTCCCCACACCAGTCTACAAAAGCTTTTTTTTTACCTCAATTTTTGGGGGATAATTCTTATATATCACAATACTTTTACTATGGTTATCTGTGATTTTAACTTACATTGTGGTTAAGTGTGCTTTTTTCATTATTATGGTCTCACCTGGGCTTGCATTTTTGGCATACCCCTTTGATCCTTACCTGGTGGTGCACATCCAGGAGAGACCTTGCTATATCAGATTGGTCTTACGAAGTCTTACTATGTTATCATTTTTATTCCATCCGAACTATATCACGTATTTGATACTTGTAGAACCGTTAAATGTTTTATGCCTTTTCATGTGTTATTTTTATGTGCATGTTTTAAGTGCTATTTTTCTATGTGATATCTTTATCTGAGTGCCATCCTTGTTCTGTTTTAAAGCACAATTACTTGACCTGAAGAAGCGACTGTACGGTCGCGAAACGCGTTGTCCGAGTGCTAAATAAATTGTTAACCTATATATATCGGTCTAAGAGTCTTCGTCACAGGTAAGACTTCCTATTCTTACCTCTGTGAACCCGAATAATCTTATATTATTGCAAAACTTAAGGGCGCCTATCTGAATTGCTAAGTATCCTTACCCTACATGTTAGGGGTTGTGTTCCTATCTACGTATAGGGCACACTTTTTTCTCAGGAGCAGCAACCTACAAGGCCGAGTGGAGACGGTTTTCTCCAAAAGCACTGACAGTGGTTGCCGTCACAAGCAACCCACACTTGTGAGTATAATTTTTTCGACATATTGTCCAAATACTGTGACGTTATTAAGCGATATCGGGCTCCCGGTGTCCCTGTGTTTTTTGTTTTTTTTTCACTAGTCCGACTAGTTTTGAAATTGGCCATATGTGGCACCATTTTAACCGTGAGTATCATATTAATATATTTTGGGGCAATATATTTTCATATGACATAGGCCTAAGCTTTATATTTAGTAACAATAATCTAACCTTTAGCAAAAATGTAATTTTTTTAATGTAATGGTCAAGTTTGAGAAAATGTTAGAAAAACTACACAAGTCGGCAGCTTACAAAACACCCATATTTGAATAGCCCTGGTTGTTAGCTTTGCACAATGGTGATGTGCTGCCTTTTTCTGATGCACTGACTCTTCTTGGGCTATGGAAAGAAGTTTGGCTCTAAACTACATTGTGGAAAAATTGCCCTGTACAAAACCACATGAACACTTTGTCATTACTGGCATGCTCGATGCCCAGATAGTTATCAGATGATGACACATATGGGTTATCCTTTTAAAGAGGAGCTGTTAGGTATAGGGTCTCAGAGAAAATAAACACATATATCAGTAGCTAAACATTGGCTGTACTTACATTACATATGCATTTCACTGTCCACGTTTGGATTTCACAGAATCTTTATATAGTATTTGCAGAGAATGATGCTCCTGACAGCTCATGGCAGGTTCCATGTTTGTCTGTCTCCTATGAAGCCAAATGTGTCGTCATGTCCTGCCTGCTTCCTGATGATTCTCTCACACAAAAGATTGGTAATGTAAAACACTACTGTGCAGTGAATATTAATTAGCCATGTGGCTAGGAACAATAGCGGACTCCTGCAGTGTACTCTGCCGGGAGTTTTTTCAGTGCTGTGGGCTGCTGCTTTTGTAACACGAGCCCTGTAACTTATCACTAGCAGCCGAGGGGAGGGCCCCAGAATGCTTTGCTGTATGGTATGCGGCTCTCGGCTTCTTAAGAGCTTGGGTCTAACAGCTTTGCTGATAAGCACACATCAAAACTAAGAGAGATTTTTAACCTCAGTATTGCCTTTTTGGCTTCCTTCTAAACTGTTTAACACAGGAGAATAGAGGTTTAAATTAGCTTTTGCAGCCTGACAGTTACTCTTTAAGCATGCCAAATGTAGAATAGATTTTAGGTTTTTTGGGGGGTTGAGGCCTGTGTCTTGTGAATTGCTTTTAGAGACAAACTGAATCAAAAGCAATTTTTTTATTTTCATATAGTCAGTGCCAAAATAAAAAGCTTGTAAAAATAAAACAAAATGATAAAAATGAAAACGGCCTACATAAATAGTTACCTTAGGGACTTTTTAAATATGTATACAATGTTACTGTAATAGTGCTGCCCATAATTATTCATATCCCTGGCAAATTTTGACTTAAAGTTACTTTTATTCAACCAGCAAGTATTTTTTTTTTAAGGGAAATGACATAGGTGTCTCCCAAAAGATAATAAGATGATGTACAAGAGGCATTATTGTGGGAAAAAAACAATTTCTCAGCTTTTATTTACATTTCTCCAAAACTTGTCCAGTCCAAAATTATTCATACCCTTCTCAATAATCAATAGAAAATCCTTTATTGGCTATTACAGCAATCAAACATTTCCTACAACAGGTGAAGGAGGATCTGCAGACTCAGTGGGACAGTAAAATCTGGTATTCTTTATTCGACAAGCCACACTAAATACACAATTGATGTGATTTCTTGTACCAGTTGCCACATTCAGTATGTGGGGTGGACCACCCGTAATCTTCAGGCAAGAATAGGTGAACACTACTGTGGGGCTAACTGGAACACCTTTCTGCAGTATCTAAACACTTTGAAAACTGTCATAATGGGAATATGACCTCTTTTAAATACAGTGGAGAAAATAATTATTTGACCCCTCACTGATTTTGTAAGTTTGTCCAATGACAAAGAAATGAAAAGTCTCAGAACAGTATCATTTCAATGGTAGGTTTATTTTAACAGTGGCAGATAGCACATCAAAAGGAAAATCGAAAAAATAACCTTAAATAAAAGATAGGAACTGATTTGCATTTCATTGAGTGAAATACGTTTTTGAACCCCTACCAACCATTAAGAGTTCTGGCTCCCACAGAGTGGTTAGACACTTCTACTCAATTAGTCACCCTCATTACGGACACCTGTCTTAACTAGTCACCTGTATAAAAGACACCTGTCCACAGAATCAATCAATCAAGCAGACTCCAAACTCTCCAACATGGGAAAGACCAAAGAGCTGTCCAAGGATGTCAGAGACAAAATTGTATACCTGCACAAGGCTGGAATGGGCTACAAAACCATTAGCAAGAAGCTGGGAGAGAAGGTGACAACTGTTGGTGCGATTGTTCGAAAATGGAAGGAGCACAAAATGACCATCAATCGACCTCGCTCTGGGGCTCCACGCAAGATCTCACCTCGTGGGGTGTCAATGGTTCTGAGAAAGGTGAAAAAGCATCCTAGAACTACACGGGAGGAGTTAGTGAATGACCTCAAAATAGCAGGGACCACAGTCACCAAGAAAACCATTGGAAACACATTACACCGCAATGGATTAAAATCCTGCAGGGCTCGCAAGGTCCCCCTGCTCAAGAAGGCACATGTGCAGGCCCGTCTGAAGTTTGCCAATGAACACCTGAATGATTCTGTGAGTGACTGGGAGAAGGTGCTGTGGTCTGATGAGACCAAAATAGAGCTCTTTGGCATTAACTCAACTCGCTGTGTTTGGAGGAAGAAAAATGCTGCCTATGACCCCCAAAACACCGTCCCCACCGTCAAGCATGGGGGTGGAAACATTTTGCTTTGGGGGTGTTTTTCTGCTAAGGGCACAGGACAACTTAATCGCATTAACGGGAAAATGGACGGAGCCATGTTTCGTGAAATCCTGAACGACAACCTCCTTCCCTCTGCCAGGAAACTGAAAATTGGTTGTGAATGGGTGTTCCAGCATGACAATGACCCAAAACATACAGCAAAGGCAACAAAGGAGTGGCTCAAGAAGAAGCACATTAAGGTCATGAAGTGGCCTAGTCAGTCTCCGGACCTTAATCCAATAGAAAACCTATGGGGGAGCTCAAGCTCAGAGTTGCACAGAGACAGCCTCGAAACCTTATGCTGGATACACACGGTGCGTTCGTGCACTCGATTTTCCCGTCGATTCCCGTCGATTCGTTTATTTCCAACATGTCCGATTTGGATTTCGATGGATCGTTAGGTCGATTCGGCATACTTTGCATGCGAATCGACCTAACGATCCATCGAAATCCAAATCGGACATGTTGGAAATAAACGAATCGACGGGAATCGACGGGAAAATCGAGTGCACGAACGCACCGTGTGTATCCAGCATTAGGGATTTAGAGATGATCTGCAAAGAGGAGTGGACCAACATTCCTCCTAAAATGTGTGCAAACTTGGTCATCAATTACAAGAAACGTTTGACCTCTGTGCTTGCAAACAAGGGTTTTTCCACTAAGTATTAAGTCTTTTATTGTTAGAGGGTTCAAAAACTTATTTCACTCAATGAAATGCAAATCAGTTGCTATTTTTTATTTAAGGTTATTTTTTTGATTTTCCTTTTGATGTGCTATCTGCCACTGTTAAAATAAACCTACCATTGAAATTATACTGTTCTGAGACTTTTCATTTCTTTGTCATTGGACAAACTTACAAAATCAGTGAGGGGTCAAATAATTATTTCCTCCACTGTATCAGGGAGTAGAAAGAGTGGCTTGTCCACCCAGGGGTGGAGATCTCCAGAGACTCCTCCTTAAACGAGAGGCCTTTTGGATCCATCGTATGGGTACTCGTTCCCCTGCGCGTTCAAATACCCGTTGGAACATAAGCCTCATATACGATTTCTAAAAGTATTACCCTTTTGCTATTTTCCCTTGTGCCAGGCAATACCTATTTTCCCCTTTTCTAATTGTACTGTTTTGTACATAATTTTAACAAATAGGTGATTTTAGAATATTTTGCTACATCTTTTGTATACATATTATAGAGCTATAATGTTATTTAATGATGTGAACTATGAGATGTATCTGTATCTTTAAGAGGGATGTGTTCTTTGCTGGTGGGGTGGGCGTGGAGTTTTTTTGCCTCCCTCCCCCCATCCGGCTATAAAGTTCCCACCTCTTTTTAGGAGCAATATGACTATGATTAAGGGTGAACCTTGAGTCCAATACGCGTTAGTCTTTCCTGTGGCTGTTTTGTGTCATTTTTATGTGGCTTGTCGAATAAAGAATACCAGCTTTTACTGTCCCACTGAGTCTGTGGATCCTCCTTCACCTGTTGTTACTCATGGCTTGGCTGACCTGATCCTGCACCGGTGGGTAGATTTTCTTGGGGGTTTCAGAGCGTTTGGTCTTCTACCTAAACAATTCCTATGATTACAGACCAGCTTTTTGGCACAGGTATTTTTGTCCATTCATCTTTAGCAAGAGCTCCAAATCTATTAGGTTGGAGGGATCTTCTTGCCATCACCCTGATCTTCAGCTCCCTCCACAGATTCTCAATTGGGTTCAAGTCAGGACTCTGGCTGGGCCACTCCAAAGCGTTAATGTTGTTGTGTGCGAACCATTTCATCACCACTTTTTCTGTGTGTTTTGGGTCATTGTCATGCTGAGATGTCCACTAGTGCCCAAGGCCAGGTTGCTCTGCAGACTGCCTGATGTTGTCGTTGAGAATCCTCATGTAGTGTTTTTTTTCATGGTGCCGTTTACTGTAATTATGTTTCTTTGTCCATTGGCTGAAAAACACCCCCCCCCCCCCCCCCAAAGCATTAGGCTCCCACCACCATATTTGACAGTGGGGATGGTGTTCTTTAGGTTGAAGGCTTCTTTTTATCAAAATGAAGGAAATATCATTGTAACAAACAATTCAATTTTTGTTTCATCTGACCATAATAGAGAAGACCAGAAGTCAGGGACTTTGCTAGCCCCAAAGATCAGTGGCACGTGCCATGGATATATTCTGGGGTGCCCTGGATGTCTCCCAGAGTCAGACAGCAAGTAGCAGTACTCACCTCTAGCCACTGTGGTACCTCAATGTTGGCGTGCTGGAAACTGGTTTATCAATGTTGGTTGCGGTGCTGCCCTCTATGGGGGCTGTGGTACCTTTAGCAGTGAGCAGGGAGCAGTATTTTTTCTATGGGAGCATACTGGGAGTTGTGGTGCCTCAATGGGAGGCCCGTGGAATCATGGGAGGGGGTCCACAAGAAGGTCAGGGAATGCTAGGTGGGCTGCAAGACATCAGGCCAGCCCATTAAGCAGCAAGCCAAACCAGCCAGCACCGAAGCCAGGTAACTCTGCCTAGTTATGTGATATGCTGAATTGTTTTTCTTCACTAGGTTTTTATTGAAGAAAAAGTATGAACAATCAAAATATTTCCAATTATAAAATACATCAACAACGCATATAACAAATGTAGAAATTCCCCCCCCCCCCCTCCCCAAAAAAAAGGGGGAGGGGGAGTCTTCCAGATATTTATAAGTAGCTAGCACAAAACTGCACAGAACAGTCAAATATATTGAAAAAGTTTCAAACTACATTAAACATTTTCAAAACAAACAATCCAAGGAGAACATCTATATCCAGGGTCATCTAACTACTCCTTCCTTCCAAGCCGAGGGCTATTAGATGTAGAAATATAAGAGCTGGACCACTCTTCCCAGTCATAGTTATACTTAGCTATAGTATCATACATAGTGTGATAGATGAAATCCATAAGTCTAATATCCTCTATTCTAGGGAGAACCTTTTCAAAAGGTACATTAGGCTGTTTCCAGTTCCTGGCTATTGCGCATAATAAAGCACAGATCATAACATGGTATACGAGCCTCCATTTTTTAGGAATACTGGGGTTAGGAGCGAATAATAATACGTGATATGGTGCTAAAGTGATTGTACATGCGCTTAATGTACCCAAGTTTCCTTTGAGCTTTTCCCTATGAACACCCACAACCCTACAGTCCCAAAACAAGTGTCTCAAACAACCTTCACTCTGACACCCTCTAAAACATTGAGAAGATACCGTTGGAAAATGTTTATGTATAAGAACAGGGGTTCTGTACCATTTAGTAGCTAATTTTAATGTGGTGTCTTTTAAAGCAGGTGTTCTAGTAGAGTTAATTAGGTTAAGGCCTACTTTATGCCATTCATGGATATCCCAGTCGAGTTGCAGCTCGTTCTCCCAGTCCAACATACTCTTAGTTTTCTAATCTCCTGTGTTAAATGAATTATATGTTGGTATATCCTGGAAATTATCCTAGTACTAAGTGCAGAAGTAAGATAAAAGTTTTCAAAGAACGTACAATTAAGCCTAGCATTTGGAGCAGTGTGTTTTAGAAAAAAAAAACTTTATTTGTAAGTACCTGAAATGTTCTGCTACAGGGGCATTATAATTAAATTGAATCAAAGAAAAGGGTAAGAATGGATCACTTATCCAAAATCGGTTTGAGGTTGTTAGTATGAGTTTGTTATCCACCAATGAAATGGTGAGTGATCCTCAAATGCAGGAGAAAGATCTAGGTGACCGATAAATGATAAGCAAGGGGGTTTAGTGGATTGCAACGTTAACTTAAAGTGGAATATATCCCAGAATATCTTCTTTGCTCTAAAAGATTATTTACAGCATATAATATACTAACAAAATAGTTTTTTTAAAGGGACTCCGAGCAGTACAGAAACTATGGAAAAATGCATATCATTTTAAAGCTCTCTTGCTCCTCTTTCCAATGATATATAAACCGTCGCCCTACGCCTTTTAGTTTTCGCTATTTTCGCGATCTAAATAGCCAAGGCCGCAAATTCGATCGCGAAAATAGAGAAAAACTCACCCTGTGTAATACAATGTAACTATGGAAATATGGATATCATATTAAAGCTCTCTTTCTCCTCTTTCTGACAACACATAAATCGCCACCCTACGACTTTTAGTTTTCTCTATTTTCGCAATCAAAATCGGCAATTTCGATCGTGAAAATAGCGAAAACTAAAAGGTGTAGGGCGGCAGTTTATATATCATTGGAAAGAGGAGAAAGAGAGCTATAAAATGATATGCATATTTCCATAGTTTCTGCACTGCTCGGAGTCCCTTTAAGTAAAACAGCATTCAAAGGGTTACATCACAGGGCTGACTCTTTCTTCTTCAGGGAGAACCCGCATCTGAACTGCTGTTAAGCTTATCTTGTGTATACATTCTTTACTTGATACATTTATGTAAACATTCTCTGGCTGTGCAGGACTTCAGCTGATGAGCCCTGGGGTGAAACACAGGTCAGAAATCACTGGTGGCTGCATTCACAACAGAATTACAACAGTTATGAATAAAATGCAGCAGCAGCTTTAAAAATAAATTAACTGAGCTTTGGGACGTTATAATGTCTAAATGAATAATAATACTGGTGCACAAAAGCAAATATGATAATTGAATGGGTTATAAAAAGTAGGAACACACATTTTTTTTTAAATTTTGTCAGCGTTTTAAATCGCTTTAAGTCCATGAATGTGCCATAATAAAAAGGAATCTGCGACTATTAGATTGAGTGATTTGAGTTTTCTATAGTTAGCTTTTTTTAGGGAGGGTATCGATGTTAAATTAAAAGGGCTCACTGAGTCTTTTTCGAATTGTATCCAAGGGGTTTGCTTTTCTGGGTTAAACCAGGCTATTAATTGTGCGAAATGCTGAATTGTTTTTGTATTAATGGAGAAGGGGGCTTCATCCAACATTTTGCTGGGCAGGCCTGCTTAGAACGCCTTTAAGTTCATGTAAATTTGTCTCCACCTATGACCACACCCACAATCTGCTACGAGGCCATGCCCATTTTTCAGCTTAAGTGCCTAAAAGTGCCCCGGATCTCTCAGGCTCCTAGCAAAGTCCCTGCCAGAAGTCGTCTTCTTTGTCCAGATGAGCATTTGCAAAGGCCAAGCAAGCTTTGGTGTGCCTTATCTGGAGAAATGGCATCCCCCTTGGTCTGCATCCGTGGAACCCAGCAGTGTGTAGTGTCCGTTTTATTGTCTGCCTTGAGACATTGCCACCAGCAGAGCCCAGATTCACCAGGATGGCCTTGGTGGTGGTATTTCACTCCCGATAAACTTTCTCTCTTCGGGAAGGATATCATAGCAGATTGTTGGAGAAATTGTTCTGGAAAGGGCACAATTTCACATATTTTCTGGCAATGTAGGAAAATACATAAATTATGGTGGGATGTGGAGAATTAAATCAATAGACTACATGACAAATTGAGCCCCGTCTTCTCAATTATCTCTGCTTCATTTTAACTGCTCCTTAACCAGCCTGGCGGTATGGACGAGCTCAGCTCGTCCATCACCGCCGGAGGCTGCCGCTCAGGCCCTGCTGGGCCGATTTTCTTCAAATAAAGAGCAGCACACGCAGCCGGCACTTTGCCAGCCGCGTGTGCTGCCTGATCGCCGCCGCTCTGCGGCGATCCGCCGCGAGCAGCGGCGAAAGAGGGTCCCCCCAGCCGCCTGAGCCCAGCGTAGCCGGAACAAAAAGTTCCGGCCAGCGCTAAGGGCTGGATCGGAGGCGGCTGACATCAGGACGTCGGCTGACGTCCATGACGTCACTCCGCTCGTCGCTATGGCGACGATCTAAGCAAAACAAGGAAGGCCGCTCATTGCGGCCTTCCTTGTTTATTCTGGGCGCCGGAGGCGATCGGAAGAACGCCTCCGGAGCGCCCTCTAGTGGGCTTTCATGCAGCCAACTTTCAGTTGGCTGCATGAAATAGTTTTTTTTTAATTAAAAAAAAACCCTCCCGCAGCCTCCCTGGCGATCTTATCAGAACGCCAGGGTGGTTAATAGCTACCACTCAACAACTTATAGTGTCACACCGCCTTATTGCCACAAGAACATTAATATAAGATAATTGGAATTCTGAAGTTATTCCAACAATACAACAGGTTATGTAACATGCAGTGCACAAGGATTTGCACTGAGTGCAAATTGTCACTTCTTGTGAAAATACTGAAGTCCAAACCAAGGGTAAAAGTGAAATGATGTAAAGGCTTATTTACAACGTGTAGGATATATACAAGTGATATACTAAAAGTTCACAGAAAAGTGCTTAATGCCGGTATACAACTCTGTAGGGCATAGCAGTATCACAAGTTCTTTAGAAGAGTAGTGGTCTGCCACCTAGGGGATAACACAATATGCTCCCCCCTTTTGGTAAACTAGTCACTAGGATCCCGAGACCTTCAAGGTCAGTCTGCGTGTCTGGGGTGTTTGGCCACCCCAGCCACTCAGGCAAGGTCCTTCCACTGGTCCTCCTTCCATCCCTTGGGTAGTTCACCAGCACACCTCATAGAAAAAAACAACGCTCCAGATAGCGAAAGAATACCCTCTGGGCTTTAATTTAAATGATACTAAAAATTGTGCACAGGCATTTTAAGACACAAAAAATATACAACAGCATGGATGGGGAGGTGTATCAGCGCTGCCGAACCAGCCTCACAATGTTAGCAAAATGCTGGCTGTCCCTGCTGCCTCACCCACTCAGGCCCCCCACTCAGTTGCTGCAGAAAAAGGGTTAAAAACACTTTTAAAATAGAGCCAAAAACACTGAGCCACGCTGCTTCCAGCATGCTCACAGCTAAACAGTCACAGGCCAGTCTCCCAGTCAATGCAGTGTTTTTGGATTCTACAGTATTTTAAAAGTGTTTTTAACCCTTTTCTGCAGAAACTGAGTGGGGGCCCTGAGTGGGTGAGGCGGCAGGGACAGCCAGAATTTTGCTAACATTGCAAGGCTAGTCTGGCAGCGCTGATAAACTGCCCTATCCATGCTGCTGTATGACTTACAGTGGTGTGAAAAACGATTTGCCCCCTTCCTGATTTCTTATTCTTTTGCATGTTTGTCACACTTAAATGTTTCTGCTCATCAAAAATCGTTAACTATTAGTCAAAGATAACCTAATTGAACACAAAATGCAGTTTTAAATTATGGTTTTTATTATTTAGTGAGAAAAAAAAAAACTCCAAATCTACATGGTCCTGTGTGAAAAAGTGATTGCCCCCCCTTGTTAAAAAATAACTTAAAGGTGGTTTATTACACCTGAGTCCAATTTCTGTAGTCACCCCCAGGCCTGATTACTGCCACACCTGTATCAATCAAGAAATCACTTAAATAGGAGCTATCTGACACAGAGAAGTAGACCAAAAGCACCTCAACAGCTAGACATCATGCCAAGATCCAAAGAAATTCAGGAACAAATGAGTTACGTAAAGGTCAAGGGAACTGGGGGTTGGGAGGCATGTGTAATAAGTTCACTATACAAGTCAAACTTATAAAAATGCAAAAAAGCTTTATTAATTATTATTATCAAAAATCACAAGAATCTATCATAAAAACCCACACATGCAGCAATCATCAGAAGGACATCGCACCCATACTGACCCGCACATCCATGCACTCACAGTCCTAGCTTGAACCACCTAATGTGGTTTAGGGATCCCAAATGCATGTAATAGGCCAAAAGTCCAGCTCAGCAGATGATCCTATAAGCACAGTTATAGCAGTATAGATGGTATCAATGTGCAAAGTGTTAATTGCAAAGCAAAAAATCAGAAAATCAATCAGGCACTGGCCAGAATGAAACAGTCAGTTCCCAAGGTTGATGTAAAGCAAGAGAAGGCAAAGCAAGTTGCAGCAGCAGATGTAGCGTAAAGTCATGCACCAAACTGTTGTCAAAATGACCAGGCTGGGTATTGAAACCCTTATACTGTACCCACTCAGGAACAAATGAGAACAAAAGTACTGTAATTGAAATCTATCAGTCTGGTAGAGGTTATAAAGCCATTTCTAAAGCTTTGGGACTCCAGCAAACCACAGTGAGAGCCATTATCCACAAATGGCAAACACATGGAACAGTGATGAACCTTCCCAGGAGTGGCCGGTCGACCAAAATTACCCCAAGAGCGCAGAGAAAACTCATCCGAGAGGCCACAAAAGACCCCAGGACAACATCTAAAGAACTGCAGGCCTCACTTGCCTCAATTAAGGCCAGTGTTCATGACTCCACCATAAGAAAGAGACTGGGCAAAAACGGCCTGCATGGAAGATATCCAAGGCGCAAACCACTTTTAAGCAAAAAGAACATTAAGGCTCGTCTCAATTTTTCTAAAAAAACATCTCAATGATTGCCAAGACGTTTGGGAAAATACCTTGTGGACCGACGAGACAAAAGTTGAACTTTTTGGAAGGTGCGTGTCCCGTTACATCTGGCGTAGAAGTAACACAGCATTTCAGCAAAAGAACATCATACCAACAGTAAAATATGGTGGTGGTAGTGTGATGGTCTGGGGTTGTTTTGGTAATTCAGGACCTGGAAGGCATGCTGTGATAGATGGAACCATGAATTCTACTGTCTGCCAAAAAATCCTGAAGGAGAATGTCCAGCCATCTGTTCGTCAACTCAAGCTGAAGCGATCTTGGGTGCTGCAGCAGGACAATGACCCAAAACACACCAGCAAATTCACCTCTGAATGGCTGAAGAAAAACAAAATGAAGACTTTGGAGTGGCCTAGTCAAAGTCCTGACCTGAATCCTATTGAGATGTTGTGGCATGACCAAAAAAAGGCTGTTCATGCTAGAAAACCCTCAAATAAAGCGGAATTACAACAATTCTGCAAAGATGAGTGGGCCAAAATTCCTCCAGAGCGCTGTAAAAGACACATTGCAAGTTATCGCAAACGCTTGATTGCAGTTATTGCTGCTAAGGGTGGCCCAACCATTTATTAGGTTCAGGGGGCAATTTCTTTTTCACACAGGGCCATGTAGGTTTTGAGGTCTTTTTCTCACTAAATAATAAAAAACATCATTTAAAACTGCATTTTGTGTTCAATTATGTTATCTTTGACTAATAGTTAACGGTTTTGGATGAGCAGAAACATTTGAGTGTGACAAACATGCAAAAGAATAAGAAATCAGGAAGGGGGCAAATAGTTTTTCACACCACTGTATGTCTTAAATGGTTAATTTGCATATATTCAGCAGTGTTGCACTGGGAGATATCTCAAGCTCACTCCAACCTGAATTATCGCAAATTCTTTCTGTTTTAAGAAAATCAAACTCTTGTTTTTCTTTATGTCTTAAAGTGTCTGTGCATAATTTTTGTCATTTAAATTAAAGCCCTGGTGGTATTTTTTACACTATCTGGAGAGTGATTTTCTATGAGGTAAGCTGGTGAACTAACCAAGGGACGGAAGGAGAACCAGTGGAAGGACCTTGCCTGAGTGGCTTGAGGTGGCCATACACCCCACACGCGCAGACTGATCGTGAGGGTCTCAAGATCTGGTGAGTCGGTTTACCGAAAGGGGGAGCACGTTGTGTTATCTATTCCCTAGGTGGTGGGCCACTGCTCTCCTTAAGAACTTGTGATACTGCTGTGCCCTACGCAGTTGTATACTGGCATTGAGTGCTTCTCTGTGAACTTTTAGTATATGTAACCCTGACTAGTGATAAAGACTGAGAGTGCTCCACCAATTCATGAAACCTCCCCTTTGTGCTGTGCAATCTGCTGTGTAAAGGGAGAATCTTTCTGGAGTTAAATGTATTGAATAGACTTGCGCAAACGTAGATCTCAGAGTTAGAGCTGTTACTCAGTACTTCTGCATTACATACAAGTGATATTGCAATTGGTGCACTAACAAAAATACAAGCACACTCAAAGTGAACTGTATGAATAGCAATACATTTGCAGGCAGTTGTGTTGTGATCATACATGCAAAGCAAACGTGTACGTGTACGTGTACGTGTACGTGTGTGTGTGTGTGTGTGTGTGTGTGTGTACACACACACAGTGGATTGCAAAGGTATTCGGCCCCCTTGAAGTTTTCCACATTTTGTCACATTACTGCCACAGACATGCATCAATTTTATTGGAATTCCATGTGAAAGACCAATACAAAGTGGTGTACATGTGAGAAGTGGATCGACAATCATACATGATTCCAAACATTTTTTTACAAATAAATAACTGCAAAGTGGGGTGTGCGTAATTATTCGGCCCCCTGAGTCAATACTTTGTAGAACCACCTTTTGCTGCAATTACAGCTGCCAGTCTTTTAGGGTATGTCTCTACCAGCTTTGCACATCTAGAGACTGAAATCCTTGCCCATTCTTCTTTGCAAAACAGCTCCAGCTCAGTCAGATTAGATGGACAGCGTTTGTGAACAGCAGTTTTCAGATCTTGCCACAGATTTTCGATTGGATTTAGATCTGGACTTTGACTGGGCCATTCTAACACATATATATGTTTTATTTTAAACCATTCCATTGTTGCCCTATATTTATGTTTAGGGTCGTTGTCCTGCTGGAAGGTGAACCTCCGCCCCAGTCTCAAGTCTTTTGCAGTCTCCAAGAGGTTTTCTTCCAAGTTTGCCCTGTATTTGGCTCCATCCATCTTCCCATCAACTCTGACCAGCTTCCCTGTCCCTGCTGAAGAGAAGCACCCCCAGAGCATGATGCTGCCACCCCCATATTTGACAGTGCAGATGGTGTGTTCAGAGTGATGTGCAGTGTTAGTTTTCTGCCACACATAGCATTTTACATTTTGGCCAAAAAAGTTCCATTTTGGTCTCATCTGACCAGAGCACCTTCTTCCACATGGTTGCTGTGCCCCCCACACGGCTTGTGGCAAACTGTAAACGGGACTTCTTATGCTTTCTGTTAACAATGCCTTTCTTCTTGCCACTCTTTCATAAAGGCCAACTTTGTACAGTGCATGACTAATAGTTGTCCTATGGACAGAGTCTCCCACCTGAGCTGTAGATCTCTGCAGCTCGTCCAGAGTCACCATGGGCCTCTTGACTGCATTTCTGATCAGTGCTCTCCTTGTTCGGCCTGTGAGTTTAGGTGGATGGCCTTGTCTTGGTAGGTTTACAGTTGTGCCATACTCCTTCCATTTCTGAATGATCGCTTGAACAGTGCTCTGTGATATGTTCAAGGCTTTGGAAATCTTTTTGTAGCCTAAGCCTGCTTTAAATTTCTCAATAACTTGATCCCTGACCTGTCTTGTGTGTTCTTTTGACTTTACGGTGTTGTTGCTCCCAATATTCTCTTAGACAACCCCTGAGGCCCTCACAGAGCAGCTGTATTTGTACTGACATTAGATCACACACATGTGCACTCTAATTAGTCATTAGCACTCATCAGGCAATGTCTATAGGCAACTGACTGCACTCAGATCAAAGGGGGCTAAATAATTATGCACACACCACTTTGCAGTTATTTGTAAAAAATGTTTGGAATCATGTATGGTTTTCGTTCCACTTCAAATGTGTACACCACTTTGTGTTGGTCTTTCATGTGGAATTCCAATAAAATTGATTCATATTTGTGGCAGTAATATGACAAAATGTGGAAAACTTCAAGGGGCCGAATACTTTTGCAACCCACTGTACAAAAATGGAGTTGGGGCAATTTTTGGGGTACCTGGAATGGGAGTCGGGAAAAAATGCACCGACTACGACTCCTAATGAATTTAAACTGTAATTAAAATAGAAAATATGACAGTAATAGCTCTGCTTAGTCCACAAGAATGCAATAAACAATCAAAAAATAGTTACTTGTGCTGCTTCAATAAAACAATCCCCGTATTTTCTGATTGTGACTGTATATATGATATGTACACAGGAATCTCTTATATATACTAAATAACATCTATCCGGTAAAAATAAATCCTGATGTGTAGCTGTGTCACTAATAGAGATGGTCAATGAGATGGACATAATACTGCGTTGATGCTGGTTTATGCAAATTTATGCACTCCCTTTTCTCAGGAAATCAAATAATTTGATATGCTGTTAAAATTTGGTTTGATGACTACGAATTAAAGGGTACCCGAGACAGATGAAAAGAAAAGTTTTATACATACCTGGGGCTTCCTCCAGCCCCCTTCAGGCTAATCAGACCCTTGCTGTCCTCTGCCACTTGGATCTTCTGCTATGAGTCCCAGTAATTCAGCCAGTCAGCGCAGTCCGGCCGCGAGCCGCTCCCACTGCCAGGGGCATTTCTGCGCGTACGTTAAAAAGGGGCGATGGGAAAAAAGGGCGCCGGGTTTTTAACGATAAACATGGATTACGTTTAAAAATGTATTTCGTTTAAAAGTAATGTTTTTAAACGTTATAAATCATTAAATAATGTGTATTAAATCGGCAATTGTAAAAACGTTAATCTTTCGTTTAAATAATGAAACGCATAATAACGTTTAAAAAAAAAATTACTAAGTAACCCTCCCTGTACCTACCCCTAACCCCTAGACCCCCCTGTTGATGCCTAAACCTAAGACCCCCCCTGTTGGTGCCTAAGTAACCCTCTCTGTACCTACCCCTAACCCCTAGACCCCCCTGTTAGTGCCTAAACCTAAGACCCCCCTGTTGGTGCCTAAACCTAAGACCCCCCTGTTAGTGCCTAAACCTAAGACCCCCCTGTTGGTGCCTAAACCTAAGACCCCCCTGTTGGTGCCTAAACCTAAGACCCCCTGTTGGTGCCTAAACCTAAGACCCCCCTGTTGGTGCCTAAACCTAAGACCCCCCTTTTGGTGCCTAAACCTAAGAACCCCTGTTGGTGCCTAAACCTAAGACCCCCCTGTTGGTGCCTAAACCTAAGACCCCCCTGTTGGTGCCTAAACCTAAGACCCCCCTGTTATTTTTTTCGTTTAAAAATAATGAAAAAAAAAAAAAGTAATGTTTTTCGTTTAAAAATAATGTTTGGGAAAAATATTGTACTGGTTTTCGTTTAAAAATAATATTTAAACATGTATAAATCATTAAATAATGTGTAATCATGAGAAACAGTAATAAAACATTAAGTCTCCGGGCGCCGCTTTTAAAACGTTAGTTTTCTCCGGCGCCCTTTTTTCCTACCGGGCGCCCATTAAACGATATTTATTATAGAAGTGAATGGCGGCGCCCGATTTGTCCACTAGCCTCAGGCGCCCGAATTTACTGTTTCCCATTTCTGCACCTGTGCAATAGTGCTGCACAGGTGTAGTACGGTCCCAGCCGCGGAGTGTGTGCATGCGCACTATGCCCAACTGGCTCAAGTACCTGGACCCATAGCAGAAGATCCAGGTGGAGGAGGAGGACAGCGAGGGACTGATTGGACTGAAGGGGGCTGGAGGAAGCTCCAGGTATGTATAAAACTTTAATTTAATCTGTCTCAGGTTTACTTTGTTACACATTTGTACTATAGTCAACATATGCACTCCCACAGAGCTGCAGGGAATCCACTAAGAATGTTGCTCACATTGAACACAGAGGTTTTTGTCTATCACCCATAAACTTGGTTCAGATTGTACCTGAAGAATGTGCAATAGAGGAAGAATCGCTTCATTCTCCTGCAGAGTACCTGCACACCACTCTTACATGTGCCCACAGTCACATTGCCTAGGGCCTGATCCATGTTCAAATCATGCATGAAAAATGTGTAATAGAGGAAGAATCCCCTCATTCCCCTGCAGAGTACCTGCACACCACTCTTACATGTACCCACAGTTACATTGCCTAAGGCCTGATAGATGTTCTTTGTTCCTGTCTGTACCTTCTACAAGTACTCTTATCTATGACTAAAAGTATTAGAGGCAGAAGATCAGATGGCTAGCCAGGTAACTGGTATTGTTTAAAAGGGAATAAATATGGCAGCCTCCATATCCCTCTCACTTCAGTTGTACTTTAAAATTCCTAAGCGTTGGCAGTTAGATGCATTTCATGTTACATACTTTCAATCAACACACACACACATATATATACAGGGAGTGCAGAATTATTAGGCAAATTAGTATTTTGACCACATCATCCTCTTTATGCATGTTGTCTTACCCCAAGCTGTATAGGCTCAAAAGCCTACTACCAATTAAGCATATTAGGTGATGTGCATCTCTGTAATGAGAAGGGGTGTGGTCTAATGACATCAACACCCTATATCAGGTGTGCATAATTATTAGGTAACTTCCTTTCCTTTGGCAAAATGGGTCAAAAGAAGGACTTGACAGGCTCAGAAAAGTCAAAAATAGTGAGATATCTTGCAGAGGGATGCAGCACTCTTAAAATTGCAAAGCTTCTGAAGCGTGATCATCGAACAATCAAGCGTTTCATTCAAAATAGTCAACAGGTCGCAAGAAGCGTGTGGAAAAAACAAGGCCCAAAATAACTGCCCATGAACTGAGAAAAGTCAAGCGTGCAGCTGCCAAGATGCCACTTGCCACCAGTTTGGCCATATTTCAGAGCTGCAACATCACTGGAGTGCCCAAAAGCACAAGGTGTGCAATACTCAGAGACATGGCCAAGGTAAGAAAGGCTGAAAGACGACCACCACTGAACAAGACACACAAGCTGAAACGTCAAAACTGGGCCAAGAAATATCTTAAGACTGATTTTTCTAAGGTTTTATGGACTGATGAAATGAGAGTGAGTCTTGATGGGCCAGATGGATTGGCCCGTGGCTGGATTGGAGTCAAGCTCAACTCCCAGTCCTACTGCCAGTTTCTGGAAGACACCTTCTTCAAGCAGTGGTACAGGAAGAAGTCTGCATCCTTCAAGAAAAACGTGATTTGCATGCAGGACAATGCTCCATAACACGCGTCCAAGTACTCCACAGCGTGGCTGGCAAGAAAGGGTATAAAAGAAGAAAAACTAATGACATGGCCTCCTTGTTCACCTGATCTGAACCCCATTGAGAACCTGTGGTCCATTATAAAATGTGAGATTTACAAGGAGGGAAAACAGTACACCTCTCTGAACAGTGTCTGGGAGACTGTGGTTGCTGCTGCACGCAATGTTGATGGTGAACAGATCAAAACCCTGACAGAATCCATGGATGGCAGGCTTTTGAGTGTCCTTGCAAAGAAAGGCTATATTGGTCACGGATTTGTTTTTGTTTTGTTTTTGAATATCAGAAATGTATATTTGTGAATGTTGAGATGTTATATTGGTTTCACTGGTAAAAATAAATAATTGAAATGGGTGTATATTTGTTTTTTTGTTAAGTTGCCTAATAATTATGCACAGTAATAGTCACCTGCACACACAGATAACCCCCTAAAATAGCTAAAACTAAAAAATATTCAGCTTTGATATTAATGAGTTTTTTGGGTTAATTGAGAACATGGTGGTTGTTCAATATTAAAATTATTCCTCAAAAATACACCTTGCCTAATAATTCTGCACTCCCTGTACTGTGTGTATATATAAATTAATATATATATACATACATATATATATATATATATATATACATATATATATATATATATATATATATACATATATATATATACACATATATATACATATATATATATATATATATACATATATATACATATATATATATATATATATATATATATATACACACATACACATGCATGCATAGAAAATCCTGGACTCTGTCTGCACTAATCTAATATATACTGTACACAGGATAATTCAGTCAAGTGGATACAAGCAGAGATCATATACCAGGAAGTCAAACAATAGAGGATGGTCAGGCAATGCCGATGTCATACGCCAAGTAATCGGGAAAACAGGTTACAGGTAGCAGAAAACGAGGAGCAATGATTAAAACAGAGCTATCAGCACAAATAAACTAGCAATGGTGAACTGCTGGAGCTGGACTTATACACTGTGCTGGATGGTCATGTGACAGCTTCTAAGGCTGCAGAGACACAGTTCTTGAATATAGAGACCTCTGCAGGTGGGCCAAGAGAACTTCATGATGACTGCAAAAAGTTCTTGCAGAGAGGGGGCATCTGCTGGTGGACAGACGAAGTCCATGTAAACCATACACAAATGTCACCAGCAGTAACAGATTGTGACAGGTTACTAGAAGAACTGACTTTAACCTGCAAGCAGAGAAACGACTGGCTATATGCCAAGGCAATCTACGCTCCTTTTTACAGAAAGTTGCATTGTGGCCAACTTTATACTCGGACACTAAGTTGTTACCCTAATAACGACTTCTCTCATAGATGTCAAAAGAATAGGATTCTTATTACATTCATCCAGGGGCAACACACTACTGTATCTCAGCTAGAATTGCGGATTCATATTAGGCCAGTTTTGTTGATTTTGTTAACCAATGTCTATAATACTTAACTGAAATACCAAATGGGTTATAACTCTGGAAGTAACATACATAATCGTGTTGCCCCCACACACCTCCTTCCCTCTCTGTCCAACCTGCCTGGTTACCAGTTGATTAAGGTTTGTTGAATCATTTCCCACCTTTAGGAAGGCTATTATTTATCTGTATAACTTTAATAAAGGATTCGACCCAGACTGTCCATGTGATGGGCACAACCAAGACAGGCCTGGATATCGCTCCACTTGATTATTGAGCATAAGAACTTCTTAACGCTAAATATTCAACATTTTATTTCCCAAACCTCCATGGAAGCATTGTAGACACTAATCAATGTTATTGATGTTTTACTGTAGGCTATATAATTATGTTGGCTATGTAAATAGCCAACATCTTGATCTTCGAGTTCAGCTTATTCTTCTTATTATGTTGGCTATGTAAATAGCCAACATCTTGTTCTTCGAGTTCAGCTCGTTCTTCTTATTATGTTGGCTATGAAATAGCCAATATACTGTTCTTCGAGTTCAGCTTCTTCTTATTCTTATTATGTTGGCTATGTAAATAGCCAACATCTTGTTCTTCGAGTTCAGCTTATTCTTATTATTATGTTGGGTATGTAAATAGCCAACATCTTGTTCTTCGAGTTCAGCTTATTATGTTGGCTATGAAATAGCCAATATATTGTTCTTCGAGTTCAGCTCGTTCTTATTATTATTATTCTTATTATTAGCGAAACCCATTTTCTAAACGCTACTCCTCCTACAGTTTTAGGGGTACAAGCGCCAAACTTTCCACACTTATTCGTCTTATAGCGAAGTACGCTGCTTGTGCTTTATTAAGCAATCCCACCCTCGGGGCCCCTGCAGCGGACCCCGGAAGACCCCTTTTTTCGTATTGACTTTGACAGGGAAAAATTTAAAATCGCTGCCACTCGTACAATTTTGAAACTATATTCCCCATACTCGGACCACATATTGTTGGTGTCACCCCAAATAAAAATACGTATTTTGAGGGGTCACCCCAAAGTGGGCGGGGCTACCAGCGGCCAATGAAAATTTAGCAAATTTCTATACGCTACTCCTCCTAGAGTTTAAGGAGTAGAATTCTGAAACTTTGCACACTTGTTCGGCTCATACCCGAATAGGTTGCTTGTGCTTTGTTAAGCAATCCCACCCTGCGGGCCACTGTTGCGGACCCCCAAAGACCCCATTTTTCCCATAGACTTTCATTGGAAAATTTTAAACTTCTGCCACTCATACTGCTTTGAAATTACACTCACCAAACTTGGGTCACTTGGTCATGGGGTGAAGCGAAAGAATTCTGTCACATTTTGGGGACCCCAAAAAGTGGGCGGAGCCACAAACAACCAATCAGATTTTCCCTATTGACTTCAATGACAAAATGTAAAAAGCTGTAATTCTCACTGTATTAAAGCCAGAGTCCCCAGACTTGGCACGCTGGGTCACTGGGTGACTGGGGTTAAAATTTGGCAAGGTGGGCGGAGCCACATACAGCCAATCAGACACATAGCCAACATCCTGTGGTTTCTTTAGAAACGACACCCTCTAGTTCTTCTTCTTATTATTATTAGCGCCCCCCGACGTTCAAAACGCTACTCCTCCTACAGTTTTAGGGGTACAAGCGCCAAACTTTCCACACTTATTCGTCTTATAGCGAAGTACGTTGCTTGTGCTTTATTAAGCGATCCCACCCTCGGGGCCCCTGCGGCGGACCCCAGAAGACCCCTTTTTTCGTATTGACTTTGACAGGGAAAAATTTCAAATCGCTGCCACTCATGCAATTTTGAAGCTACATTCCCCATACTCGGACCACATATTGTTGGTGTCACCCCAAATAAAAATACGTCTTTTGGGGAGTCACCCCAAAGTGGGCGGAGCTACCAGCGGCCAATGAAAATTTAGCAATTTTCTATACGCTACTCCTCCTAGAGTTTTAGGAGTAGAATTCTGAAACTTTGCACACTTGTTCGCCTCATACCCGAATACGTTGCTTGTGCTTTTTTAAGCGTTCCCACCCTCCGGGCCCCTTTTGCGGACCCCCAAAGACCCCATTTTTCCCATAGACTTTCATTGGGTATTTTGAAAGTTTTGCCACTCGCACAGCTTTGATGTTACACTCACCAAACTTGGGTCACTTGGTCATGGAGTTAAGCTGAAGCATTCTGTCACATTTTGGGGACCCCAAAAAGTGGGCGGGGCCAAAAACAGCCAATCAGATTTTCCCTATAGACTTCAATGGGAAAATTTAAACAGCTGCAATTCTCACTGTACTAAAGCCAGGGTTCCCAGACTTGGCACACTGGGTCACTGGGTGACTGGGGTAAAAATTTGGCAAGGTGGGCGGAGCCACATACAGCCAATCAGACACATAGCCAACATCCTGTGGTTTCTTCGGAAACGACACCCTCTAGTTATGTTGGCTATGTAAATAGCCAACATCTTGTTCTTCGAGTTCAGCTCGTTCTTCTTCTTATTCTTATTATTATTAGCGCCCCCCCATTTTCGAAACGCTACTCCTCCCACAGTTTTAGGGGTACAAACCCTAAACTTTCCACACTTATTCGTCTTATAGCGAAGTACGTTTCTTGTGCTTTATTAAGCGCTCCCACCCTCCGGGCCCCTGCGGCGGACCCCGGAAGCCCCCTTTTTTCGTATTGACTTTGACGGGGAAAAATTTCAAATCGCTGCCACTCGTACAATTTTGAAGCTACACTCCCCATACTCGGACCACATATTGTTTGTGTCACCCCAAATAGAAATATGTATTTTGGGGGGTCACCCCAAAGTGGGCGGAGCTACCAGTGGCCAATGAAAATTTAGCAATTTTCTATACGCTACTCCTCCTAGAGTTTTAGGAGTAGAATTCTGAAACTTTGCACACTTGTTCGCCTCATACCCGAATAGGTTGCTTGTGCTTTTTTAAGCAATCCCACCCTCCGGGCCCCTGTGGCGGACCCCCAAAGACCCCATTTTTCCCATAGACTTTCATTGGAAAATTTGAAACTTCTGCCACTCATACTGCTTTGAAGTTGCACTCACCAAACTTGGGTCACTTAGTCATGGAGTGAAGCTGAAGCATTCTGTCACATTTTGGGGACCCCAAAAAGTGGACGGGGCCAAAAACAGCCAATCAGATTTCCCCTATTGACTTCAATGGGAAAATGTAAATAGCTGTAACTCTCACTGTATTAAAGCCAGAGTTCCCAGACTTGGCACAGTGGGTCACTGGGTGACTGGGGTTAAAATTTGGCAAGGTGGGCGGAGCCACATACAGCCAATCAGACACATAGCCAACATCCTGTGGTTTCTTTAGAAACGACACCCTCTAGTTATTATTATTATGTTGGCTATGTAAATAGCCAACATCTTGTTCTTCGAGTTCAGCTCGTTCTTCTTCTTATTCTTATTCTTATTAGCGCCCCCCCATTTTCGAAACGCTACTCCTCCCACAGTTTTAGGGGTACAAACCCTAAACTTTCCACACTTATTCGTCTTATAGCGAAGTACGTTTCTTGTGCTTTATTAAGCGCTCCCACCCTCCGGGCCCCTGCGGCGGACCCCGGAAGCCCCCTTTTTTCGTATTGACTTTGACAGGGAAAAATTTCAAATCGCTGCCACTCGTACAATTTTGAAGCTACACTCCCCATACTCGGACCACATATTGTTTGTGTCACCCCAAATAGAAATATGTATTTTGGGGGGTCACCCCAAAGTGGGCGGAGCTACCAGTGGCCAATGAAAATTTAGCAATTTTCTATACGCTACACCTCCTAGAGTTTTAGGAGTAGAATTCTGAAACTTTGCACACTTGTTCGCCTCATACCCGAATAGGTTGCTTGTGCTTTTTTAAGCAATCCCACCCTCCGGGCCCCTGTGGCGGACCCCCAAAGACCCCATTTTTCCCATAGACTTTCATTGGAAAATTTGAAACTTCTGCCACTCATACTGCTTTGAAGTTACACTCACCAAACTTGGGTCACTTAGTCATGGAGTGAAGCTGAAGCATTCTGTCACATTTTGGGGACCCCAAAAAGTGGCCGGGGCCAAAAACAGCCAATCAGATTTCCCCTATTGACTTCAATGGGAAAATGTAAATAGCTGTAACTCTCACTGTATTAAAGCCAGAGTTCCCAGACTTGGCACAGTGGGTCACTGGGTGACTGGGGTTAAAATTTGGCAAGGTGGGCGGAGCCACATACAGCCAATCAGACACATAGCCAACATCCTGTGGTTTCTTTAGAAACGACACCCTCTAGTTATTATTATTATGTTGGCTATGTAAATAGCCAACATCTTGTTCTTCGAGTTCAGCTCGTTCTTCTTCTTATTCTTATTCTTATTAGCGCCCCCCCATTTTCGAAACGCTACTCCTCCCACAGTTTTAGGGGTACAAACCCTAAACTTTCCACACTTATTCGTCTTATAGCGAAGTACGTTTCTTGTGCTTTATTAAGCGCTCCCACCCTCCGGGCCCCTGCGGCGGACCCCGGAAGCCCCCTTTTTTCGTATTGACTTTGACAGGGAAAAATTTCAAATCGCTGCCACTCGTACAATTTTGAAGCTACACTCCCCATACTCGGACCACATATTGTTTGTGTCACCCCAAATAGAAATATGTATTTTGGGGGGTCACCCCAAAGTGGGCGGAGCTACCAGTGGCCAATGAAAATTTAGCAATTTTCTATACGCTACACCTCCTAGAGTTTTAGGAGTAGAATTCTGAAACTTTGCACACTTGTTCGCCTCATACCCGAATAGGTTGCTTGTGCTTTTTTAAGCAATCCCACCCTCCGGGCCCCTGTGGCGGACCCCCAAAGACCCCATTTTTCCCATAGACTTTCATTGGAAAATTTGAAACTTCTGCCACTCATACTGCTTTGAAGTTACACTCACCAAACTTGGGTCACTTAGTCATGGAGTGAAGCTGAAGCATTCTGTCACATTTTGGGGACCCCAAAAAGTGGACGGGGCCAAAAACAGCCAATCAGATTTCCCCTATTGACTTCAATGGGAAAATGTAAATAGCTGTAACTCTCACTGTATTAAAGCCAGAGTTCCCAGACTTGGCACAGTGGGTCACTGGGTGACTGGGGTTAAAATTTGGCAAGGTGGGCGGAGCCACATACAGCCAATCAGACACATAGCCAACATCCTGTGGTTTCTTTAGAAACGACACCCTCTAGTTATTATTATTATGTTGGCTATGTAAATAGCCAACATCTTGTTCTTCGAGTTCAGCTCGTTCTTCTTCTTATTCTTATTCTTATTAGCGCCCCCCCATTTTCGAAACGCTACTCCTCCCACAGTTTTAGGGGTACAAACCCTAAACTTTCCACACTTATTCGTCTTATAGCGAAGTACGTTTCTTGTGCTTTATTAAGCGCTCCCACCCTCCGGGCCCCTGCGGCGGACCCCGGAAGCCCCCTTTTTTCGTATTGACTTTGACAGGGAAAAATTTCAAATCGCTGCCACTCGTACAATTTTGAAGCTACACTCCCCATACTCGGACCACATATTGTTTGTGTCACCCCAAATAGAAATATGTATTTTGGGGGGTCACCCCAAAGTGGGCGGAGCTACCAGTGGCCAATGAAAATTTAGCAATTTTCTATACGCTACACCTCCTAGAGTTTTAGGAGTAGAATTCTGAAACTTTGCACACTTGTTCGCCTCATACCCGAATAGGTTGCTTGTGCTTTTTTAAGCAATCCCACCCTCCGGGCCCCTGTGGCGGACCCCCAAAGACCCCATTTTTCCCATAGACTTTCATTGGAAAATTTGAAACTTCTGCCACTCATACTGCTTTGAAGTTACACTCACCAAACTTGGGTCACTTAGTCATGGAGTGAAGCTGAAGCATTCTGTCACATTTTGGGGACCCCAAAAAGTGGCCGGGGCCAAAAACAGCCAATCAGATTTCCCCTATTGACTTCAATGGGAAAATGTAAATAGCTGTAACTCTCACTGTATTAAAGCCAGAGTTCCCAGACTTGGCACAGTGGGTCACTGGGTGACTGGGGTTAAAATTTGGCAAGGTGGGCGGAGCCACATACAGCCAATCAGACACATAGCCAACATCCTGTGGTTTCTTTAGAAACGACACCCTCTAGTTCTTATTATTATTAGCGCCCCCCCATTTTCTAAACGCTACTCCTCCCACAGTTTAAGGGGTACAAGCGCCAAACTTTCCACACTTATTCGTCTTATAGCGAAGTACGTTGCATGTGCTTTAATAAGCGATCCCACCTTCCGGGCCCCTGCGGCGGGCCCCGGAAGACCCCTTTTTTCGTATTGACTTTGACAGGGAAAAATTTCAAATCTCTGCCACTCATACAATTTTGAAGCTACACTCCCCATACTCGGACCACATATTGTTGGTGTCACCCCAAATAGAAATATGTATTTTGGGGAGTCACCCCAAAGTGGGCGGAGCTACCAGCAGCCAATGAAAATTTAGCAAATTTCTATACGCTACTCCTCCCAGAGTTTTAGGAGTAGAATTCTGAAACTTTGCACACTTGTTCGGCTCATACCCGAATAGGTTGCTTGTGCTTTGTTAAGCAATCCCACCCTCCGGGCCCCTGTTGCGGACCCCCAAAGACCCCATTTTTCCCATAGACTTTCATTGGGAATTTTGAAAGTTTTGCCACTCGCACAGCTTTGATGTTACACTCACCAAACTTGGGTCACTTGGTCATGGGGTTAAGCTGAAGCATTCTGTCACATTTTGGGGACCCCAAAAAGTGGGCTGGGCCAAAAACAGCCAATCAGATTTTCCCTATTGACTTCAATGGCAAAATGTAAACAGCTGTAATTCTCACTGTATTAAAGCCAGAGTCCCCAGACTTGGCACACTGGGTCACTGGGTGACTGGGGTTAAAATTTGGCAAGGTGGGCGGAGCCACATGCAGCCAATCAGACACATAGCCAACATCCTGTGGTTTCTTCAGAAACGACACACTCTAGTTATTATTATTAGCGCCCCCCATTTTCTAAACGCTCCTCCTCCTACAGTTTTAGGGGTACAAGCGCCAAACTTTCCACACTTATTCGTCTTATAGCGAAGTACGTTGCTTGTGCTTTATTAAGCGATCCCACCCTCGGGGCCCCTGCAGCGGACCCCGGAAGACCCCTTTTTTCATATTGACTTTGACAGGGAAAAATTTCAAATCGCTGCCACTCCTACAATTTTGAAGCTACATTCCCCATACTCGGACCACATATTGTTGGTGTCACCCCAAATAAAAATACGTACTTTGAGGGGTCACCCCAAAGTGGGCGGAGCTACCAGCAGCCAATAAAAATTTAGCAAATTTCTATACGCTACTCCTCCTAGAGTTTAAGGAGTAGAATTCTGAAACTTTGCACACTTGTTTGGCTCATACCCGAATAGGTTGCTTGTGCTTTGTTAAGCAATCCCACCCTCCGGGCCCCTGTTGCGGACCCCCAAAGACCCCATTTTTCCCATAGACTTTCATTGGGAATTTTGAAAGTTTTGCCACTCGCACAGCTTTGATGTTACACTCACCAAACTTGGGTCACTTAGTCATGGGGTGAAGCTAAAGTATTCTGTCACATTTTGGGGACCCCAAAAAGTGGGCGGAGCCAAAAGCAGCCAATCAGATGTTCCCTATTAACTTCAATGGGAAAATGTAAACAGCTGCAATTCTCACTGTATTAAAGCCAGGGTTCCCAGACTTGGCACAGTGGGTCACTGGGTGACTGGGGTTAAAATTTGGCAAGGTGGGCGGAGCCACATACAGCCAATCAGACACATAGCCAACATCCTGTGGTTTCTTCAGAAACGACACCGTCTAGTTATTATTATTCTTATTAGCGCCCCCCCCCCCCATTTTCTAAGCGCTACTCCTCCCACAGTTTCAGGGGTACAAGCCCCAAACTTTCCACACTTATTCGTCTTATAGCGAAGTACGTTGCTTGTGCTTTATTAAGCGATCCCACCCTCAGGGCCCCTGCAGCGGACCCCGGAAGACCCCTTTTTTCGTATTGACTTTGACAGGGAAAAATTTAAAATCGCTGCCACTCGTACAATTTTGAAGCTACATTCCCCATACTCGGACCACATATTGTTTGTGTCACCCCAAATAAAAATATGTATTTTGAGGGGTCACCCCAAAGTGGGCGGAGCTACCAGCGGCCAATGAAAATTTAGCAAATTTCTATACGCTACTCCTCCTAGAGTTTAAGGAGTAGAATTCTGAAACTTTGCACACTTGTTCGGCTCATACCCGAATAGGTTTCTTGTGCTTTGTTAAGAAGTCCCACCCTCCGGGCCCCTGTGGCGGACCCCCAAAGACCCCATTTTTCCCATAGGCTTCCATTGGAAAATTTGAAAGTTTCGCCACTCGTACAGCTTTGAAGTTACACTCACCAAACTTGGGTCACTTGGTCATGGAGTGAAGCAGAAGCATTCTGTCACATTTTAGGGACCCCAAAAAGTGGGCGGAGCCAAAAACAGCCAATCAGATTTTCCCTATTGACTTCAATGTGAAAATGTAAACAGCTGTAATTCTCACTGTATTAAAACCAGAGTCCCCAGACTTGGCACACTGGGCCACTGGGTGATTGGGGTGAAATTTTGGCAAGGTGGGCGGAGCCACATACAGCTAATCAGACACATAGCCAACATCCTGTGGTTTCTTCAGAAACGACACACTCTAGTTATTATTATTAGCGCCCCCCATTTTCTAAACGCTCCTCCTCCTACAGTTTTAGGGGTACAAGCGCCAAACTTTCCACACTTATTCGTCTTATAGCGAAGTACGTTGCTTGTGCTTTATTAAGCGATCCCACCCTCGGGGCCCCTGCAGCGGACCCCGGAAGACCCCTTTTTTCATATTGACTTTGACAGGGAAAAATTTCAAATCGCTGCCACTCCTACAATTTTGAAGCTACATTCCCCATACTCGGACCACATATTGTTGGTGTCACCCCAAATAAAAATACGTACTTTGAGGGGTCACCCCAAAGTGGGCGGAGCTACCAGCAGCCAATAAAAATTTAGCAAATTTCTATACGCTACTCCTCCTAGAGTTTAAGGAGTAGAATTCTGAAACTTTGCACACTTGTTTGGCTCATACCCGAATAGGTTGCTTGTGCTTTGTTAAGCAATCCCACCCTCCGGGCCCCTGTTGCGGACCCCCAAAGACCCCATTTTTCCCATAGACTTTCATTGGGAATTTTGAAAGTTTTGCCACTCGCACAGCTTTGATGTTACACTCACCAAACTTGGGTCACTTAGTCATGGGGTGAAGCTAAAGTATTCTGTCACATTTTGGGGACCCCAAAAAGTGGGCGGAGCCAAAAGCAGCCAATCAGATGTTCCCTATTAACTTCAATGGGAAAATGTAAACAGCTGCAATTCTCACTGTATTAAAGCCAGGGTTCCCAGACTTGGCACAGTGGGTCACTGGGTGACTGGGGTTAAAATTTGGCAAGGTGGGCGGAGCCACATACAGCCAATCAGACACATAGCCAACATCCTGTGGTTTCTTCAGAAACGACACCGTCTAGTTATTATTATTCTTATTAGCGCCCCCCCCCCCCATTTTCTAAGCGCTACTCCTCCCACAGTTTCAGGGGTACAAGCCCCAAACTTTCCACACTTATTCGTCTTATAGCGAAGTACGTTGCTTGTGCTTTATTAAGCGATCCCACCCTCAGGGCCCCTGCAGCGGACCCCGGAAGACCCCTTTTTTCGTATTGACTTTGACAGGGAAAAATTTAAAATCGCTGCCACTCGTACAATTTTGAAGCTACATTCCCCATACTCGGACCACATATTGTTTGTGTCACCCCAAATAAAAATATGTATTTTGAGGGGTCACCCCAAAGTGGGCGGAGCTACCAGCGGCCAATGAAAATTTAGCAAATTTCTATACGCTACTCCTCCTAGAGTTTAAGGAGTAGAATTCTGAAACTTTGCACACTTGTTCGGCTCATACCCGAATAGGTTTCTTGTGCTTTGTTAAGAAGTCCCACCCTCCGGGCCCCTGTGGCGGACCCCCAAAGACCCCATTTTTCCCATAGGCTTCCATTGGAAAATTTGAAAGTTTCGCCACTCGTACAGCTTTGAAGTTACACTCACCAAACTTGGGTCACTTGGTCATGGAGTGAAGCAGAAGCATTCTGTCACATTTTAGGGACCCCAAAAAGTGGGCGGAGCCAAAAACAGCCAATCAGATTTTCCCTATTGACTTCAATGTGAAAATGTAAACAGCTGTAATTCTCACTGTATTAAAACCAGAGTCCCCAGACTTGGCACACTGGGCCACTGGGTGATTGGGGTGAAATTTTGGCAAGGTGGGCGGAGCCACATACAGCTAATCAGACACATAGCCAACATCCTGTGGTTTCTTCAGAAACGACACACTCTAGTTATTATTATTAGCGCCCCCCATTTTCTAAACGCTCCTCCTCCTACAGTTTTAGGGGTACAAGCGCCAAACTTTCCACACTTATTCGTCTTATAGCGAAGTACGTTGCTTGTGCTTTATTAAGCGATCCCACCCTCGGGGCCCCTGCAGCGGACCCCGGAAGACCCCTTTTTTCATATTGACTTTGACAGGGAAAAATTTCAAATCGCTGCCACTCCTACAATTTTGAAGCTACATTCCCCATACTCGGACCACATATTGTTGGTGTCACCCCAAATAAAAATACGTACTTTGAGGGGTCACCCCAAAGTGGGCGGAGCTACCAGCAGCCAATAAAAATTTAGCAAATTTCTATACGCTACTCCTCCTAGAGTTTAAGGAGTAGAATTCTGAAACTTTGCACACTTGTTTGGCTCATACCCGAATAGGTTGCTTGTGCTTTGTTAAGCAATCCCACCCTCCGGGCCCCTGTTGCGGACCCCCAAAGACCCCATTTTTCCCATAGACTTTCATTGGGAATTTTGAAAGTTTTGCCACTCGCACAGCTTTGATGTTACACTCACCAAACTTGGGTCACTTAGTCATGGGGTGAAGCTAAAGTATTCTGTCACATTTTGGGGACCCCAAAAAGTGGGCGGAGCCAAAAGCAGCCAATCAGATGTTCCCTATTAACTTCAATGGGAAAATGTAAACAGCTGCAATTCTCACTGTATTAAAGCCAGGGTTCCCAGACTTGGCACAGTGGGTCACTGGGTGACTGGGGTTAAAATTTGGCAAGGTGGGCGGAGCCACATACAGCCAATCAGACACATAGCCAACATCCTGTGGTTTCTTCAGAAACGACACCGTCTAGTTATTATTATTCTTATTAGCGCCCCCCCCCCCCCATTTTCTAAGCGCTACTCCTCCCACAGTTTCAGGGGTACAAGCCCCAAACTTTCCACACTTATTCGTCTTATAGCGAAGTACGTTGCTTGTGCTTTATTAAGCGATCCCACCCTCAGGGCCCCTGCAGCGGACCCCGGAAGACCCCTTTTTTCGTATTGACTTTGACAGGGAAAAATTTAAAATCGCTGCCACTCGTACAATTTTGAAGCTACATTCCCCATACTCGGACCACATATTGTTTGTGTCACCCCAAATAAAAATATGTATTTTGAGGGGTCACCCCAAAGTGGGCGGAGCTACCAGCGGCCAATGAAAATTTAGCAAATTTCTATACGCTACTCCTCCTAGAGTTTAAGGAGTAGAATTCTGAAACTTTGCACACTTGTTCGGCTCATACCCGAATAGGTTTCTTGTGCTTTGTTAAGAAGTCCCACCCTCCGGGCCCCTGTGGCGGACCCCCAAAGACCCCATTTTTCCCATAGGCTTCCATTGGAAAATTTGAAAGTTTCGCCACTCGTACAGCTTTGAAGTTACACTCACCAAACTTGGGTCACTTGGTCATGGAGTGAAGCAGAAGCATTCTGTCACATTTTAGGGACCCCAAAAAGTGGGCGGAGCCAAAAACAGCCAATCAGATTTTCCCTATTGACTTCAATGTGAAAATGTAAACAGCTGTAATTCTCACTGTATTAAAACCAGAGTCCCCAGACTTGGCACACTGGGCCACTGGGTGATTGGGGTGAAATTTTGGCAAGGTGGGCGGAGCCACATACAGCTAATCAGACACATAGCCAACATCCTGTGGTTTCTTCAGAAACGACACAATCTAGTTGATGCTTACTGTCATACATAAATGTACTGCAATATTTGTTACAGACAACACAAATGCTTGTCATATCCTTGCTATATTACTTGTCTATTTATAAAGGTCATTAAAAAATGATTGAAACAAAAAAAGATTAATGTGCTAAAAAAGGACAAAAATGTTTTAGTCGCCTGGTGCTTCTTCCAGACCCTAGAAGTCTATCTGTCCCACGCTAAAGTTCTGCCATCCTCAAAACTACTGCTGTCCCCTCCGTAAGTTCGTAACCTGCAGCTTGGTCCTAGTCTCCTGTGCCTCTCATGTTTGCTCTCCAGCGGCCCAGAGCACTCTGTGCTTGTGCAGTTCAAGGACCATTTTACGATACTAGTCTCCTAAATGGTGTCAGTTTATAACCTGGCATATACGGGTCCCAAGTAAAGGAGAGGAAAAACAAGACAAGAGAGATCCAGACTAAATAATTTATAATCGGGTAAACAGAAAATATATATTTTTTTAATTTAAATTCAACCCATCTCAGACAAATCAGTTTCCAATTCGATAAAGGAAGCAATTGAGATTTTTCTCAGTTGACTTTCAAATTGTGATTGGACCATGCATATATTTAGAATTGCCAAAACACTGAGTTGTTTAACAAGTTCATAAATACAGATGAAAGCCGTTTCGACACTATAACCAGGTCCCTACTGACTGGATAGTTAGTACAAAATAAGTGTATATATATATATATATATATATATATATATATATATATATATATATATATATATATATATATATACACACACTCACCTAAAGTATTATAAGTAACACCTGTTCAATTTCTCATTAATTCAGTTATTTAATCAACCAATCACATGGCAGTTGCTTCAATGCATTTAGGGATGTGGTCCTGGTCGAGACAACCTCCTGAACTCCAAACTGAATGTCAGAACGGGAAAGAAAGGTGATTTAAAGGGGAATTTCAGCCTAAACAAACATACTGTCATCAAGTTACATTAGTTATGTTAATTAGAATAGATAGGTAATATAATCTTTTACCCACCCTGTTTTAAAAGAACAGGCAAATGTTTGTGACTCATGGGGGCTGCCATCTTTGTCATGGGGGCAGCCATCTTTTTGGTTGAAAGGAGGTGACAAGGAGCAGGAGACACAGTTCCAACTATCCTGTGTCCTGATTACCCCTCCCAGCTGCACACCCTAGGCTTCAAATGTCAAATTCAAAATGAAAAAAAAAAATTGCACCAAAACAGCAGAACGAGAACAACAAAATCAGAAATCCCATCATGCTTTGCACAGCATCAGGGGAAAAAAGCCCGGGCAGTTTTCTTCTGTGCAGCTAAAAATGAGACTTGTATAAGAGAAACAAAGTTCTGATGCTGTGAAACTGTTAAAGAAACACCAGGCCTTTTCAGTGCTGCTGAGTCGATTTTTAGTCCGGAGGTTCACTTTAAGAAATTTTGAGCGTGGCATGGTTGTTGGTGTCACAAGGGCCGGTGTGAGCACAGGTAGTCCCCGGGTAACGAACGAGATAGGCACTGTAGGTTCGTTCTTAACCTCCTTAGCGGTAACCCCGTGTGTGACACGGGGTAAGCCGCCGGAGGGTGCCGCTCAGGCCCTGCTGGGCCGATTTACACAATTTTTTTTTGCTGGACGCAGCTAGCACTTTGCTAGCTGCGCCAGCACCCCGATCGCCGCCGCCACGCGCCCGATCGCCGCTATCCGATGCGGCGCGCGCCCCCCCCCCCAGACCCCTGCGCTGCCTGGCCAATCAGTGCCAGGCAGCGCCAAGGGGTGGATCGGGTCTCCCAATGACGTCCCGACGTCGCTGACGTCATTCCGCCCCGTCGCCATGGCGACGGGGGAAGCCCTCCAGGAAATCCCGTTCTTTGAACGGGATTTCCTGATCGCCTATCGCCGGAGGCGATCGGCGGGGCTGGGGGGATGCCGCTGAGCAGCGGCTATCATGTAGCGAGCCCTCGGCTCGCTACATGATTTAAAAAAAAATAATTAAAAAAAAACTGCTGCGCTGCCCCCTGGCGGTATTTTTCATACCGCCAAGGGGGTTAACCTGAATCTGTTCTTAAGTCGGAACACTGTGCCATCTCTGCCCCCTGTACCTCCTCTGTACCCCCCTGTGCCTCCAGTGTCCCCCCCCCCCCCCCCCCTGTGTCACATCTGCCCTCTGTACCTGCTTATACAAGTTTAAAAGCTATTTTTCTTTGAATTTTTCAAAATAGATTTTCTCAAAAACTACAAGTCCAATTTGAAAAAAACATTTTTTGGCTTGTTCCCATGGAAACAGAGAATCCATGCCGTTCGTAAGTCGGGCGTTCGTAATTCGGAGACTACTTGTATTTCACAATCTGCTCAGTTACTGGGATTTTCATGCACAACCATTTCTAGGGTTTACAAAGAATGGTGTGAAAAGGGAAAAACATCCAGTATGTAGCAGTCCTGTGGGCGAAAATGCCCTTTTGATGCTAGAGGTCAGGAGAATAGGCCGACTGATTCAAGCTGATAGAAGAGCAACGTTGACAGAAATAACCACTCGTTAAAACTGAGGTATGCAGCAAAGCATTTGCGAAACAGTTTCTATAGCAATAGCGCTCACTCCTTTCACAATCAAGCTTCAATCTCAGTTATGACTGCAAGAAGACACCTTTAAGATAGGGAAAAAAATACATATAGTGTAACCTGTTTACACCTATTATTTCAACCTTGCGTGACAGACATCCATAGACAACAATGGGAGTGTAAACACAGAAGGGGTCCACCACCTGCGGCTTCAGGCGCTCCCCCCCATATGTCCCCGCTCACCAAATAAATACTTTGATCAACTGCTCAAATGTCCGCCACCTGGGCTTTCCCCAAGCATGTATCTGCAAGCAACTCAAGAGAAACCGACTATGTGTAAAACCAATTTAATACTTAAATTAAAAGCAGGTAATGCCTGTACATGTTAAAAGTATAGTCACAGCATTGTATATCACCATCCCTTTGGTCAGGCAGGATTTCAGCATCTCGCGGCTCCACCGCCTCTCGACCGCCTCATAGACTCAGCGTGTGTGTCCTGTAGCTCCGCCCTACCGGTTTCGTCACGGCACGTGACTCATCAGGGGCTAATGACAGTGCATCTCGCCGAGTCTTAAATTCACCACCCCCCTCATTTGCATAAATCAGCCTGCCCGGTGTCATCAGATTCCCTTTACGTAAACCTCTCTGCCCGATAACTACCAAGGTCTACAGCGTTTATAGCTATGTCCAGATATTTATATGTTATAAATACTTTACCTAATTTCCCAACCGTGTGCCGCATGTGGGATCGTGCCTGCGCCAAGTCTCCATTCGCAGCCCCCTCCTACTCAACCTTCACCCTTCCTCCCGTCGTGCCTGCGCTATGATGCCCACGCTCCCTGTGTCCCACTATACATTCCTGATATCTCCTTCCTTCCTCTATTTACGTTCCACACCGGAACTCAATTGCTACGTATGAATTCCTATTTAATTAATTCCTACGGTGTGGAACGTAAATAGAGCACACCATTCTGACATTCAGTTTGGAGTTCAGGAGATTGTCTTGACCAGGACCACACCTTTAAATGCATTGAAGCAACTGCCATGTGTCGTTGATTAGATAATTGCATTAATGAGAAATTAAAAAATTTAACAGGCGTTCCTAATAATCTTTTAGGTGAGTGTGTGTATATCTATCTATCTATACATACATACATATACACACACACACACATACAGTGGGATGCAAAAGTTTGGGCAACCTTGTTAACTGTCAATTTTCCTGTATAAATCGTTGGTTGTTATGATTAAAAAATGTCAGTTAAATATATCATATAGGAGACACACACAGTGATATTTGAGAAGTGAAATGAAGTTTATCGGATTTAACCTCCTGAGCGATAATCCCGAGCTGAGCTCGGGGTATATCGCGCAGGAGGATTTCTCAGGCCCTGGTGGGCCGATTTGCATAATTTTTTTTTGTTACACGCAGCTAGCACTTTGCTAGCTGCGTGTAACTTCCGATCGCCGCCGCTCGCCGCCGATCCGCCGCCGCTCGCCGTGCCGTGCAGTCCCCCCCCCCTCCCCCTTGCGCAGCCTGGCCAATCAGTGCCAGGCAGCGCTGAGGGGTGGATCTGGACTCCCTCCGACGTCACGACATCCATGATGTCGGTGACGTCATCCCGCCCCGTCGCCATGGCGACCGGGGAAGCCCAGCAGGAAATCCCGTTCTGAACGGGATTTCCTGCTTACTCTGATCGCCGAAGGCGATCGGAGTGGGTGGGGGGATGCCGCTGCGCTGCGGCTATGGGCCCTGGGCTCGCTACATGATTTAAAAAATAAAAAATAGTGCTGCGCCACCTCCTGGGCGATATAATTGTATCGCCCAGAGGGTTAAAGAAAGTGTGCAATAATTGTTTAAATAAAATTAGGCAGGTGCATAAATTTATTGATTCCAAAACCTTTAGAACTAATTATTGGAACTCAAATTGGCTTGGTAAGCTCAGTGACCCCTGACCTACATACACAGGTGAAGTTATGAAAAAGATGTTTTTTTTTTTTGGGGGGGGGGGGCAATTGTAAGTTTCCCTCCTTTGAATTTTCTCTGAAGAGTAGCAACATGGGGGTCTCACAACAACTCTCAAATGACTTGAAGACAAAGATTGTTCGCCATCATGGTTTAGGGGAAGGATACAGAAAGCTGTCTCAGAGATTTCAGCTGTCTGTTTCCACAGTTAGGAACATATTGAGGAAATAGAAGACCACAAGCTCAGTTCAAGTGAAGGCTCGAAGTGGCAGACAAAGAGAAATCTCGGATAAACAGAAGTGACGAATGGTGAGAACAGTCAGAGTCAACCCACAGATTAGCACCAAAGACCTGCAACATCATCTTACTGCAGATGGAGTCACTGTGCATCATTCAACCATTTAGCGCACTTTACACAAGGAGATGCTGTATGGTATGCAAAAGTGATTCAGAGGAAGCCTTTTCTCCGCCCACTGCACAAACAGAGCTGCTTGAGGTATGCTAAAGCACATTTGGACAAGCCAGCTTTATTTTGGAATAAGGTGCTGTGGACTGATGAATCTAAAATTGAGTTATTTGGGCATAACAAGGGGCGTTATGCATGGAGGAAAAAAAAACACAGTATTCCAAGAAAAACACCTGCTATCTACAGTAAAATATGGTGGTGGTTCCATCATGCTGTGGGGCTGTGTGGCCAGTGCAGGGACTGGAAATCTTGTCAAAGTTGAGGGACGCATGGATGTCCAACCTAAGATGGCGCCTGGGTAGGACGCTTCGGCACACAGGGCTCCGGCTCTTCACACTCTTTCCCCCCTTCCCTTGGTGGCTCACCTATTCCGGGAGGTCGGAGGAGTTCCCCCTGCTCTCCTCATCCTGGGGAGCCTGGACACGCTGGACTAAGGACCCCGGATCGCCGCCATCGCACCGCTGTATCGGGGCTAGTCCCATGGACCACACACGGGCCTTGCAGCCACCGCGGAGGGTCGGGCGCTGATGCGGCAGCTCTGGGGAGCACAGGACACCACCGGGCGAGTGTGTCGTTGGCGCTGGCTGCTCACCCCAATGCCGGCTGCGGAGCGGAGGTGCGAGCACTTGCAGCACTTCCTGGCTCCTGCATGCACGAGGCTGCCACGTGGTGTGCAGCTACACCGCCGCTGCCAGGGGAACCAAGGGATGCTGGAATCCTCCATCCACGCCGATTCAACAGCATGAGGGCTGCATTGCCGCTGACGGGGAGAAGGGAAGCTGCACGCAGGTCGCTCCATTGCGGCCAGGGAAGATGCGACCACCGATGCTGCTCCAGCTGCCTTGAGGCTACTTCATCACCGGGAAATCCCTTGCACTGCGACCGCTGCTGCTGCTCCAGCTGCCACGGGGCCACTTCACCACCAGGAGATCTGGTACTGGGCTCCAACTGGAACTCTGAATGCAGGCCACTCCATCACGATGGCTAGGGGAGGTATGTTCGCCGCTGCTGCTCCATCGCTGCGGCCATCGCCACACCCAGATGCTCTGCTTTCTCCCCCCCCCCCCCCCCCGTCTGTCGATGGATACATTGGGCAGGCCCAAAGCCAGCATGGCAGACTCCTGCTCCAGCCTTTAGGTCTCCCCCTCAGCAGCATGGTCAGTCCACTGTGGCCTCCAGGCCCACCTCAGCCTAGGGTGCACACCTGGCCTGGGGCCACAGCCTCACAGAACGTTGCTGCCCTGGAGCCCAGCGGGCTTTGCATGCCTGATCCCCTTCCCCAGGGATGCTCTCCTCTGTCTGAGGCTGCTGTCCGATCTTTTTTGGACTCTCTGGGTTACCAATCCAACATGTGGACCAACCTCGCCAGAGAAGGCAGCAAGCCTGAGAACTGTCTCCTTCCAAAGCCAGGACAGTAATCCAAGCCACCGGCCAGCCACCACCGGAACCCCAGGGGATTTTCACTCTCTCTTTTTTCTTCTCTATCCTTTCCCTCATCTCTTCTCTCTCTCCTCTCTGCACTATTTTTTTTCTAAGGATGCACTGGGGGTATCCGAATTGCGGCAGAGCAGTTGAGCGCCGCAATGGAATGTGGCAGCTCTGCTCAACATAGCACTGGATACCCCCTCCAGTTGTTCTCCACTATGCTAGCCTATATGCCTACTCTATGTACATATCATTGTATTTTATTTTGTACCATCACCGACTCTGTATTTGCAAAAAATAATTCCGGGTACAACCTCCGTTGTACTTGGCGAAATAAATATTTCTGATTCTGATTCCACTCAATATAAGCAGATTCTGGAGACCAATGTCCAGGAATCAGTGACAAAGCTGAAGCTGTGCCGGGGCTGGATCTTTTAACAAGACAACAACCATAAACACTGCTCAAAATCCACTAAGGCATTCATGCAGAGGAACAAGTACAACGTTTTGGAATGGCCATCTCAGTCCCCAGACCTGAACATAATTGAAAATCTGTGGTGTGAGTTAAAGAGAGCTGTCCATGTTCAGAAGCCATCAAACCTGAATGAACTAGAGATGTTTTGTAAAGAGGAATGGTCCAAAATACCTTCAAACCAGACTCTCATTGGAACCTACAGGAAGCGTTTAGAGGCTGTATTTTCTGCAAAAGGAGGATCTACTATTTTTTTTTTTATATGGTGCCCAAATGTATGCACCTGCCTAATTTTGTTTAACCACTTGCCGACCGCCCACTGTAGATTTGCGGCGGCAAAGTGGCTGCCCCAGGAACACGTAACGCAGAATGGCGTCGGGTCCTGAGACACTGTTTTGCCGGGGATCACGCGCTGGGATGTGCGCGCATCCGCCGGCAATAGGGTTGTTAACCTGACGATTGTCGCATAGGAAGCGTATAATACGCTTTGTAATGTTTACAAAGTGTATTATACAGGCTGCCTCCTGCCCTGGTGGTCCCAGTGTCCGAGGGACCACCAGGGCAGGCTGCAGCCACCCTAGTCTGCCCCCAAACACACTGATCTGCCCCTCCCCTCTGATCGCCCACCGCACCCCTCAGACCCCCCCCCCCTGGCCACCCCCCCAGACCACTGTTTGCACCCAATCACCCTGCTAATCACCCATCAATCACTCCCTGTCACTATCTGTCAACGCTATTTTTATTTTAGTCCCTAAACTGCCCCCTGGGGACTCCTGATCACCCCCCACCCCTCAGATTCTCCCCAGCCCCCCCCCCCCTCCGTGTACTGTATGCATCTACCCCCCCTGATCACCTGTCATTCACCCGTCAATCACCCCCTGTCACTGCCACCCATCAATCAGCCCCTAACCTGCCCCTTGCGGGCAATCTGATCACCCACCCACACCATTAGATCGCCTGCAGACCCGACGTCAGATCACCTCCCAAGTGCACTGTTTACATCTGTTCTCTCCTCTAAACACCCACTATATACCCATCAATCACCCCCTATCACCACCTGTCACTGTTACCCATCAGATTAGACCCTAATCTGCCCCTTGCGGGCACCCAATCACCCGCCCACACGCTCAGATTGCCCTCAGACCCCCCCTATTCAATTCGCCAGTGCATTATTTACATCTGTTCTTCCCTGTAATAACCCACTGATCACCTGTCAATCACCTATCAATCACCCCCTGTCACTGCCACCCATCAATCACCCCCTGTCACTGCCACCCATCAATCACCCCCTGTCACTGCCACCCATCAATCAGCCCCTAACCTGCCCCTTGCGGGCAATCTGATCACCCACCCACACCATTAGATCGCCTGCAGACCCGACGTCAGATCACCTGCAAAGTGCACTGTTTACATCTGTTCTCTCCTCTAAACACCCACTAATTACCCATCAATCACCCCGTCACCACCTGTCACTGCTACCCATCAGATTAGACCCCTATCTGCCCCTAGGGCACCCAATCACCCGCCCACACCCTCAGAACACCCTCAGACCCCAGCCCTGATCACCTCGCCAATGCATTGCTTGCATCTATTCCCCCCACGAATCACACCTTGAGACACCCATCAATCACTTCCTGTCACCACCTGTCACCCCCTAGCACACCTACCCATCAAATGAGGCCCTAATTTGCCCCGTGTGGGCTCCTGATCACTCGGCCAAACCCTCAGATCCCCCTCAGACCCCCTTCCGATCACCTCCCCAGTGCATTGATTGCATCTATTTTCCCCTCTAACCACCCCCTGAGACACCCATCAATCACCTCCTGTCACCCCCCTAGCACTCCTATCCATCAGATCAGGCCCAATACAACTGGTCATGTAAGAGGCCACCCTGCTTATGACCGGTTCCACAAAATTCGCCCCCTCATAGACCACCTGCCATCAAAATTTGCAGATGCTTATACCCCTGAACAGTCATTTTGAGACATTTGGTTTCCAGACTACTCACGGTTTTGGGCCCGTAAAATGCCAGGGCAGTATAGGAACCCCACAAATGACCCCATTTTATAAAGAAGACACCCCAAGGTATTCCGTTAGGAGTATGGTGAGTTCATAGAAGATTTTATTTTTTTGTCACAAGTTAGCGGAAAATGACACTTTGTGAAAAAAAAACAATTAAAATCAATTTCCGCTAACTTGTGACAAAAATAAAATCTTCTATGAACTCCCCATACTACTAACGGAATACCTTGGGGTGTCTTCTTTCTAAAATGGGGTCATTTGTGGGGTTCCTATACTGCCCTGGCATTTTAGGGGCCCTAAACCGTGAGGCGTAGTCTTGAAACCAAATGTCGCAAAATGACCTGTGAAATCCTAAAGGGACTCATTGGACTTTGGGCCCCTTAGCGCAGTTAGGGTGCAAAAAAGTGCCACACATGTGGTATCGCCGTACTCAGGAGAAGTAGTATAATGTGTTTTGGGGTGTATTTTTACACATACCCATGCTGAGTGGGAGATATATCTCTGTAAATGGACAATTGTGTGTAAAAAAAATCAAAAACTTGTCATTTACAGAGATATTTCTCCCACCCAGCATGGATATGTGTAAAAATACACCCCAAAACACATTATACTACTTCTCCTGAGAACGGCAATACCACATGTGTGGCACTTTTTTGCACCCTAACTGCACTAAGGGGCCCAAAGTCCAATGAGCACCTTTAGGCTTTACAGGGGTGCTTACAATTTAGCACCCCCCCAAAATGCCAGGACAGTAAACACACCCCACAAAAGACCCCATTTTGGAAAGTAGACACTTCAAGGTATTCAGAGAGGAGCATAGTGAGTCCGTGGCAGATTTCATTTTTTTTTGGTCGCAAGTTAAAAGAAATGGAAACTTTTTTTTTGTCACAAAGTGTCATTTTCCGCTAACTTGTGACAAAAAATAAAATCTTCTATGAACTCACCATGCCTCTCAGTGAATACTTTGGGATGTCTTCTTTCCAAAATGGGGTCATTTGGGGGGTATTTATAACATCCTGGAATTTTAGCACCTCATGAAACATGACAGGTGGTCAGAAAAGTCAGAGATGCTTAAAAATGGGAAAATTCACTTTTGGCACCATAGTTTGTAAACGCTATAACTTTTACCCAAACCAATAAATATAGGCTGAATTGGTTTTTTTTTTTTAATCAAAAACATGTATGTCCACATTTTACGTGCTGCATGTATACAGAAATTGTACTTTATTTGAAAAATGTCAGCACAGAAAGTAAAAAAAAATCAGAGTGAGTGCAAGCGAGATGGAAGAAGAATCGTACCATCACCCAGGAAATCAAATTGTGAGCTGCTGTCAGTTACAACTGAATGTGCAAGGTAATGTGCATATTGCTCTACGGCTCAAGTGAGTGATATAACAGTTTAACAGTGTGCTGACCAGAAAGCTGTTATGGGGTAATGGCCATTTTCAAATTGGAGGACGGAGAATTCCATCGATCACATTGGACAAACAGGACGCAGGAGAGGAGAAAGAGATCGAGGAGTAGACTACATAGGAGGTAAGTATGATGTGTGTATGTTTATTTTGACTTTTAATTTTCAGTTTAAGTTCTCTTTAAAGGTTGACCACCCTAGAATTCTAACCTCCTATGCCCTTCTGAAGGTTCAAAAAGATATCCATTGCCCCAGGGATAACCTATCTTCTCGGGATGGGCTGTTTAACGGAAAGAGCTAGTAGTTTGGTAGACTATTACTTTCAACCACACACTCCAAGGTCTCCCCTCTTAGGTCAGGGATTCTTTTGACCTTCTTCGCCTCCTTAATGGAATAACTATACCTCTGCAAGCCTTTAATAATTAATGCCTTTTTTTGTATAGCGCCTTTCTCCTGTCGGACTCAAAGCGCTTGCGAGGCAGCCACTAGAGCGCACTCAGTAGGCAGTAGCAGTGTTAGGGAGTCTCGCCCAAAGAACTCCTTACTGAATAGGTGCTGGCTTACTGAACAGGCAGAGCCGAGATTCGAACCCAGGTCTCCTGTGTCAGAGGCAGAGTCCTTAACCATTACACTATTCAGCCACTTTCTAGTCAGTTTAGATGTAGAGGCTTTATAGTCGAGTGTACCACACCAAAAGCATACTGATCGTTGAAGAGTTCCTCAATGAAAGGGCTGAAAGCTTCCAACCCTCTAATTGATTTATTTTGGATCTGCTATATTTCATCCTCACACATAATGCCTTCATCTACGATGATAGATGTTACCCCCAGATACAGGGAGTGGCCATGGGCACAAAATGTGCTTCTTCCTATGCCAACCTGTATCTGGGGGGAATGTGATACGAGTGTTATGATACAAATGATTAAATAAATGAATGTGTATCATATATATATATATATATATATATATATATATATATAGTCAATTTGTATATTAGAGTCTGATACTTCTCTAATAAGAGATGGAATACTCGACTAACAGCTTAAGCAGCATAAGTGAGAATAACAGGAGGCCCTTTTCTCTCAGTGTGAGGGATGGTAAAAGGTATATTTGTAACTAATGGGACATAACGGCCACACAGGACAACAGGACGTTAAAGAAAACTGAACTGAAAATTAAAAGTCAAAATAAGCATACACAAGTCATACTTACCTTCCATGTAGTCTACTCCTCAGTGTCTTTCTCCTGCCCCGCGTCCTGTTTGTTCACTGTGATCAAGGGAACTTTCCGTCCTCCATTTTGAAAATGGCCATTACCCATAACAGCTTTCTGGTCAGCACACAGTTAAACTAACATCGCCCACTTGAGCCATAGGGAAACATGGACATTACCTGGTACATCAGTTTTCTTCTCAGCTATAACTGACAGCAACTGATATTTTACTGACAGCAACTGATATATTTCAGATCTGACAAAATATTGTCAGAACTGGAAGGGATTATTGTCAGAAGAAAATGGTGAGCTTCTGAGAGGAACTGATGGCAAGGTAACTATGCAATGTTCATTTGAAGTTACCTCATGCGTTTATTTTAAATAGTTTTACTCAGTACAGGTTCTCTTTAATGTCCAAAGATTTCAGATGTTTCTATGGTTTGGTCAGCGACGCATTGGTCAAGGTACCGGTATATTTGGATTATATGCTGAAGAACTGAATTGTGTCAGCACTGCGGGCTGGCCATACCTTATTTTAGGTGTCAGGACCATAGATGGATCTACAATTCTTTCCATGCTAGTACAAAATGGTATATAAGTCTGGAGACCACGGGTATGTGCAGAGCTTATCAATGGGCAGACGTGTCGTGTGGAATCCAGATATCTCTGAATCCTGAGCTGAATACCAGGGGCTCTTCAGCCAATGTGTGACACAGATGATGCAATATCTGGTAAATGTATATTTGTTTCCTATTTTCATTAATTCACTATTTATTGTTAACAAGTCCATGTATTTGCCATATTATTTACTTTGACTTATGTATTAGCAATATTCTGTAAATAAATCAAAGCATGAGAACTGAATATATTTGTATGCCTAATTGGGAACCTGAGCAGTCTCAGCGAGCGGAATCTTGGTGACTAGGTAATACATTAATGGCACTGTGAGCAGGGTCTCACTAAAACTAGTAAAATATACTGTATATATTTTGCTAAACTCTGAAGTGCACAGAGTACAGAAAAATAGATATAAAGGGAGATTTCTGAAAATGAACCAATACACTGCTAACTGACAACTTTTGTATAATGATTAAATGAAAAGAAAAAACAAATGACCTCCCACTAATACCAGGATGGTCAGATACTAAGTATCAGGCTGTGGCAGTAGAACGGAGTAAAATGTCTGGTTTATGTGAAGCATAGAAGGAAAAACTTAAAAGAATCAGAACCCCTCGATGTTGTAAAGTTAATTAAGGGGATTCCTATTAAAAAAGTGAATGAAAGTCTAGCTTTAGGCAGGAGAGGGTGGGTATTACTCACTGCATATTGAACATTACATATGAAACTTCAGGAGTTACTGAAAGAAAAACATGATTTAGAACAGGAAAAAATAGAGCCAAATGGTAAATTTATAGTAGCACAATGTCATCATAGTTTATTACAGGATAACTTACAAAAAGATCAACACGTAGCTGAAACTGCTGCTGTAAAAATAGCACAAAATAATTGAATAAGAAAAGAAAAGGTAAGGTTGATAAAGCAAAAATACAAAAATACTGTATATTGCAACAGCAGGCATTGATTGGGACCCAGATATGCGGGATGCTGATGTATGGGATTCCTACAGTTCAGAAGATGCTTGCCCAAATGATGATTGTTTGGGTAGTCCCTCCTGTTCTGATACTAAAACAGACCCATTATCTCCTAAAATGTATCCTGTTACCAGAAGCGCGTCATCGGGAGCTTACTGCCTGCGCCACGGCCGCGCAGCCGCAGTTCTATTCGTCTAGTAAGACGAATAATTAGACGGTGAGCGGCGGCGGGGAACAGAGCATCGTAGGAGGACGCTGCGGGACATTACTGCTGTAGGGGGCCAATAGAAGCCCCAGGTGTCAGTTTTATCTTTTTAAGGCATACCAGAGAACCCCTTTAAGATGGTGGATTTTACACAGGCAGAAATACAAGATTTGTTAGAAAGATTCAGACAAAGTGGGAGAAAGTGAGAAAGTCTAGTTAGTTAGGTTGTATGACCATGGAACAGGAGGGGTCATGGTGGATATTGGAGATTGCCAGAAGTTTATCATCTTAACTAAAGATACCCAGATTCAATCTGCTATTAGGGCTGGAACCCACAGGAGCGCTTTTGGCAGCGTTTTGGCAGCACTGCGATACGCTAGCAGTTTGCCAAAACGCTGGGCTAATGTTAATGGATGGGGCAACTTCCACAGGAGCGTTTGCGTTTCTCAGAAACGCAAACGCAGGACATGCAGCATTTTGGGAGCGTTAGCGCTTCAATGTAAAGTATTGAACCGCTAGCGGAAACGCTCAGCAAAACCTAAACTGAGCGGTTTTGCTAGCGTTTTGCGGTTCAGCACACTGTAACAAAATTAAAAATAATTCACAGGACCAATCAGGATAAAAACGCAAAACGCTACGCAACCGCTGGGGAAAAAATACAATGTTGCAAAACACAACCCAAAACGTGCATGAATCCGCTTGCAAACCGCTCAGACAAAACGCTAGCGGTTGCGTTTTGCGTTTGCGTTTTTCAGTGGGTTCCAGGCCTTAGGGATTATTTTGTGTGAGATGGAGCCCAAAGTACTTTAACTTTATTTAACCTAGTGGCTCATGGCTTTCAAACAAAATATGTATAAGAAACTGAATGGCCTGATAATAACCATCCATGGTATACTACTTCAGATGGTATTCAGAGGTTAAAAGAAGAAGCTTTAAAAATTGTTCTAAGTATCAATCGTCATAATGATTTTCTATACTTAGAGCCTTACGGTTAGTAGGATTATGAACAGAATCATTAAGACGGTCCCTCCAGCATACAAGTCAGTAGTAATGACTTTGCTGCTTACCTTAGTAGGTACCACTGTTCAAAATGTTATAAATAGAATGCAGAAACTACAGGATTTTGGGGAATGGGACAAAAAGGCAGAGAATAGTGAGAAGTCCCCAAGAAAGTTTGAAAACAAGGAGGGTAGAGCTCAAGGGAGGATGTCTAGAAGAGGCATGTTAACTGCACTGTTAAAAGCTGGGGTCCCAAAAGAAAAAAATTGATGGAAAGAATATCAAGTTTTTGTGGAATATATATATATATATATATATATATATATATATATATATATATATATATATATATATATATATATATATATACAGGGAGTGCAGAATTGCAGAATTATTAGGCAAATGAGTATTTTGACCACATCATCCTCTTTATGCATGTTGTCTTACTCCAAGCTGTATATGCTCGAAAGCCTCCTACCAATTAAGCATATTAGGTGATGTGCATCTCTGTAATGAGAAGGGGTGTGGTCTAATGACATCAACACCCTATATCAGGTGTGCATAATTATTAGGCAACTTCCTTTCCTTTGGCAAAATGGGTCAAAAGAAGGACTTGACAGGCTCAGAAAAGTCAAAAATAGTGAGATATCTTGCAAAGGGATGCAGCACTCTTAAAATTGCAAAGCTTCTGAAGAGTGATCATGGAACAACCAAGCGTTTCATTCAAAATAGTCAACAAGAAGCGTGTGGAAAAAACAAGGCGCAAAATAACTGCCCATAAACTGAGAAAAGTCAAGCGTGCAGCTGCCAAGATGCCACTTGCCCCTAGTTTGGCCATATTTCAGAGCTGCAACATCACTGGAGTGTCCAAAAGCACAAGGTGTGCAATACTCAGAGACATGGCCAAGGTAAGAAAGGCTGAAAGACGACCACCACTGAACAAGACACACAAGCTGAAACGTCAAGACTGGGCCAAGAAATATCTCAAGACTGATTTTTCTAAGGTTTTATGGACTGATGAAATGAGAGTGAGTCTTGATGGGCCAGATGGATGGGCCCGTGGCTGGATTGGTAAAGGGCAGAGAGCTCCAGTCCGACTCAGACACCAGCAAGGTGGATGTGGAGTACTGGTTTGGGCTGGTATCATCAAAGATGAGCTTGTGGGGCCTTTTCGGGTTGAGGATGGAGTCAAGCTCAACTCCCAGTCCTACTGCCAGTTTCTGGAAGACACCTTCTTCAAGCAGTGGTACAGGAAGAAGTCTGCATCCTTAAAGAAAAACATGATTTTCATGCAGGACAGTGCTCCATCATACACGTCCAAGTACTCCTTAGCGTGGCTGGCAAGAAAGGGTATAAAAAAAGAAAAACTAATGACATGGCCTCCTTGTTCACCTGATCTGAACCCCATTGAGAACCTGTGGTCCACCATAAAATGTGAGATTTACAAGGAGGGAAAACAGTACACCTCTCTGAACAGTGTCTGGGAGGCTGTGGTTGCTGCTGCACGCAATGTTGATGGTGAACAGATCAAAACACTGACAGAATCCATGGATGGCATGCTTTTGAGTGTCCTTGCAAAAAAAAAGAGAAGCAAGAGGGAGTGAGCCAACAGCTCCGCCCCGAGTACCCAAATTGGGAACAGTTTGAGAAGTTGTATCCGTGGGAGGATATAGCTACCAGGGTAGCAAAGGCAGTTATAAGGAAAATGAGTCCTCCTAAAATAAAGGATGATGATGCGGATTCCGAATAGGGATTTAGCCAAGCCCCTACATGGATAAAAAGAGATGAGAGGCCTTACGTAAATTTACAAATTCATTGGAAGGGGGGGAAATGTACAAAGAGTTCCTGCCCTAGTGGATACTGGAGCGAAGGCTACATTAATTTACAGTGATCCTAAAAAATTTAAAGGCCAAACAATTAATATTATTGGATTAGGAGGCAAAGTTACACTAGCAAAAAAAGACTAATTTTGCCCTAAAATAGGTAACTTACCCATTAAAAAAATATCCAGTACTGATAGTTCCTATTCCTGAATTCATAATTGGCATTGATGTATTAAAGGGACTCTCTTTACATTTGCCTCAAGGTAAACTTCAGTTTGGAGTAAGACAAATCTCAGCATCAGCATGTCCAGTGATGGTTGGCAGGGTAAAAATGCCACCAGCTCATACGTCTCCAGCTACAAAGCTGGTGGCTATGAAACAGTACAGAATACCAGGTGGTCAGAAAGAAATAGGTGATACAATAAGGTATTTAGTTATAGCAGGGGTGATGAGAGCAACAACCACAGCATGGACTAATCCGGTTTGGCCTGTTAAAAAAAAAAAAAAAGCGATGGTTCATGGAGAATGACAGTTGATTACCGGGAGTTAAACAAACATATACACCCGTTAACAGCTGCAGTCCTTGACACTATCACTATTGTGGAAAACATTCAAGCACATGAAAGGCAATGGTATGCTGTAATCGATCTAGCCAATGTGTTTTTCACTATTCCAATCGAAGAAAAAGTGTAAGATCAATTTGCATTCACCTCGTAAGGCAAACAATATACCTGTACTAGACTACCACAGGTCTGGATAAATTCACCTATTATCGATCACTGAAGGGTAGCAGAACATCTAGATAAGATTAAATTACCCCAGGACATGCAGATATCACATTATATTGATGACATAATATTACAAGGACATTCTGAACAGCAAGTAAAACTGCAGTTGGAGATCCTGATTGGTCATATGCGCAACAAGGCTTGGAAAATCACAATGCAGAAGTGGGAGGGTGCATACAGTGGAAAACACCACTGCAGAGTGCTACTCTGTAGATAAGCATTTATCACTGTGAACAGATAAAAGGCAGAGCAGAGTGCACATCCACTCGTTAAAAATCACAGTATCCTGTTGTTGGTCGAATATAGAGATACAGTGACTCCAGGATTACAGATAAAGCCTGTGAACGAGACTGTGATATATTAGGAATGGACAAATAAAACCCCCAAATAAGGAGACAGGGTAACTTTACGTGTGAAGCAGGACAAGCATGTGTTATTGCAAGCATTACTTTGCAGGGAACTGCAGAAGGACATGAATGGATTACTATACATAAAGGGGCCCATACGCGTATCGATTTTCCTGCCGATACACAGCAGATTCGATCACTGTGATTCTATCTGCTATGAAATCGTTATGCAAACGCTGACCGAACAATCAATTTACGTCCGAAATCGATCGTTCCAGTCGATCCGTCCGTGCGGAAGATTTCGCTCGATCGCTGGCGGGTCGGGAGTGCATCGATAGCGGCGTTTGAATGTCCGACGACCGACGCTAGCGGCAATACATTACCTGTTCCGCTGGCGCGTGTCCCCGCTGTCCCTTCTCCGCTGGGCTCTGGCAGGCTTCACTTCTTCCTGTCCGACAGGAAGTTTAAACAACCGCACAAATGACTTTGCAAAAGCTTTTTTTTTTTTTTAATGTTTGCCACGTCCATGTCTATAAATCTCACCCCCTTTTCATACACATACATTTGGAATGCACAGGATCGTGAAGGCTGCAGCTTCCAGCTTGTGTTATGCTGATAAGCTGCTGACAGAAACTGCTGCTGTGAGACGTCTCACAGCCTCTGGAGCCAGTCTTGGAGGGCAGCATAAATTAGAAGGGGGCGGAGTCTGATGTCCGTCTGCACTGCAAGAGGCAGAACTACTGAGAACAGCTCTGCTTCTTCCTATTCTCTTCCTGGTAGCATATTCTGCGACCAGGAAAGTCGTGGAGAGATCAGGATGATTATCTGGACAGAGGGAACTTGTTTTAAAGCTGCAATACTGTAGGAGACCAGGTATTTATAGTCTTAACATGATTTTTAGATAAAAAGAAAAAAAAGTCACTTCAGATTCTCTTTAAAGTGAACTAGAGACAAAGCACCCTCATGTATTTTACCATATATATCAGTGGGTACATAAGAGAAAACACCTACCCTGCTCTGTTTCATTCTTCACTGCTCAGCCTGCTTCTTAACAGCCCTGATAAAATGCCAGACTGAACATTCAAATTAACATTTAGAAAAGCTGATCATCAGGTGATATACTGGTTCAAAGCCATTACCAAAAACCACAATCTGTGCAGCAAGGGGAGAGAAGGGGCACCTACCAATGTGGTCGTTACTTATTGCAAATATATCCATGTCGGTTCACATGCACCAGACAACATTGTAGGTCTGGAAATCTTAATATACAAGTTTGAGGGGAACTGTGAAACAAAAGCAGTGGTATACCTAATCTACTGCAGTTGTGACAGATTTGCGGGTAAAACCACATGAATGCTAAAAAACAAATTTAAAGAGAAACTCCAGTGAAAATAATGTAGTAAAAAAAGTGCTTCATTTTTTACCATAATTATGTATAAATGATTTAGTCAGTGTTTGCTCATTGTAAAATCTTCCCTCTCCCCGATTTACATTCTGACATTTATTACATGGTGACATTTTTACTGTGGGCAGGTTATGTAACTGCTCCTAGCTGTTTTGGCTGTTAGAGACAGCTGTAAACAGCTAATTCCTGTCTGTGAACCTTGTTACATTGTAACAAACTGCCAACAGTACCGCGGTACTCAGAGCTTCTTGTGGGATGGGTTTCAACACAAAATCAGTCATACATCGCCCCCTGATGGTCTGTTTGTGAAAAGCATTATATTTCTCATGTAAAAGGGTGTATCAGCTACTGATTGGGATAAAGTTCAATTCTAGGTTGGAGTTTCTCTTTAAGAACATACCTTATTATTAGAAAAAAATAAGAAACTTCTGTATCGTTGCATTGGGCAAATTCACATGGTGGGGACCCCCGTATCTCTCAGATGCATTATTTTGGAAAAGGTAAAAATAGATGGTAGGGAAGGTGATATTGATAAGTGTCTCATCCAAATTGAAAATAAATGGATATTTAACCTGAAAACAAATTATTTTCCAGGCCTAAATGAGTTTTCATGTCATTGAGATCTAATTGGTCTGAAATTTAGAGTTCAACAGAGTATTACCCTAAGTGAATATACAAGTCACATGCCATTCAGCATTTTATGTGTATGCTTATTCTTTTTTTAGTTCTTTTACCTAACGTTGACTGTTCTTGGATAATAAATGTCCTGATTTAAGCCCGCCCCCCCCCCCCCCCCCCCATTCCCTCTTCCTCCCACCCTTTTTTCAATCTTCATCCTCACTGTCTACTTGTGGCACTGGATACAGCAGTGGTTATGGAAATTTGCACCTGGATTAAGATATGGCCTTATATTAAGTGTGAATTAATCTACTCTTTATTTACCTGGAGCTCTGCCCCCCCCCCTTGAAAATCATACATCATTCCAAACATTTTTTACAAATCAATAACTGCAAAGTGGGGTGTGCGTAAGTATTCTGCCCCCTGAGTCAATATTTTGTAGTACCACCTTTTGCTGCAATTACAGCTGCCAGTCTTTTAGGGTATGTCTCTACCAGCCTTGCACATCTAGAGACTGAAATCCTTGCCCATTCTTCTTTGCAAAACAGCTCCAGTCTGATTAGATGGACAGCGTTTGTGAACAGCAGTTTTCAGATCTTGCCACAGATTCTCCATTGGATTTAGATCTGGACTTTGACTGGGCCATTCTAACACATAGATATGGTTTGTTTTAAACCATTCCATTGTTGCCCTGGCTTTATGTTTAGGGTCATTGTCCTGCTGGAAGGTGAACCTTCGCCCCAGTCTCAAGTCTTTTGCAGTCTCCGAGAGGTTTTCTTCCAAGTTTGCCCTGTATTTGGCTCCATCCATCTTCCCATCAACTCTGACCAGCTTCCCTGTCCCTGCTGAAGAGATGCACCCCCGAGCATGATGCTGCCACCACCATATTTGACAGTGGGGATGGTGTGTTCAGAGTGATGCGCAGTGTTAGTTTTCTGCCATACATATCGTTTTGCATTTTGGCCAAAAAGTTCCATTTTGGTCTCATCTGACCAGAGCACCTTCTTCCGCATGGTTGCTGTGTCCCCCACATGGCTTGTGGCAAACTGCAAATGGGACTTCTTATGCTTTCTGTTAACAATGCCTTTCTTCTTGCCACTCTTCCATAAAGGCCAACTTTGTACAGTGCATGACTAATAGTTGTCCTATGGACAGAGTCTCCCACCTGAGCTGTAGATCTCTGCAGCTCATCCAGAGTCACCATGGGCCTTATGACTGCATTTCTGATCAGCGCTCTCCTTGTTCGGCCTGTGAGTTTAGGTGGATGGCCTTGTCTTGGTAGGTTTACAGTTGTGCCATACTCCTTCCATTTCTGAATGATCACTTGAACAGTGCTCCTTGGGATGTTCAAGGCTTTGGAAATCTTTTTGTAGCCTAAGCCTGCTTTAAATTTCTCAATAACTTGATCCCTGACCTGTCTTGGACCTGTCTTGTGTGTTCTTTGGACTTCACGGTGTTTCTCCCAATATTCTCTTAGACAACCTCTGAGGCCCTCACAGAGCAGCTGTATTTGTACTGACATTAGATTACACACAGTTGCACTCTATTTAGTCATTAGCACTCATCAGGCAATGTCTATAGGCAACTGACTGCACTAAGATCAAAGGGGCCGAATAATTATGCACACACCACTTTGCAGTCATTTATTTGTAAAAAATGTTTGGAATCATGTATGATTTTCTTTCCACTTCTCATGTGTACACCACTTTGTATTGGTCTTTCATGTGTAATTTCAATACAATTGATTCATGTTTGTGGCAGTAATATGTCCGAGGGGGATCAGCAGCTCACACCAACAAGTATATGATGCTGTGTGCCCGCAACTGAGGGAGCCCAATGACTCTCGATCATATAAGAACAAAATGAGGAGTTGCAGCACACGGCTTTTTATTGAGCAAAGCAAGGTAATTACAGGCAAACGTTTTGGTTGTCCCCAATCTTCATCAATGCCAATCAAACAATGTAATACATTGAAATTTATACCTGCCCATACAGGAAGTGACATAACAGGTTACCACCCCTCACTGCGGGAGGAAGTGGGATAGCAAATATAAACATCACATGATAAACAAAAAACAGTAAGTGTTAAATGCACACTTATCTCAAACTCTGTTAGTCCATAAATGAATTTCTTTTATCTGTACATCGTTCATGTCATCCAATTTTCCTCAGATCTAACAAGTGAACCTAGAAAAAAGCAATATTATAAATATAAGTGTTGGTCAAAGTCCCTATTTAATCCATGTGGGTGTAGGGATTTCAATTTGTGGATCCACATAACCTCCCTCTTTTTCAAAAGCAGAACCCGATCGCCTCCCCTCCTAGGTTTGGGTATGTGATCAATAATCATAAATTTGAGATCCACATCTCTGTGGCCCATGGACCTCCAATTTCTTGCTACCGGAAGGTCTGACGTACCTCCCCTGACAGAGCTCCGATGTTGGCAAATACGATGACGCACTTTCTGTATAGTCTCCCCTATGTATCTCAGCCCACATGGGCAAGTTAACATATATACAACGAAGGAGCTCTGGCAGGTGAGGAAATATCTGATCTGGAAGTTGTCCCCAAAACAAGATCCTTTGATCATGTGTTGACACTCACTGCATGAAAGACATGGAAACGATCCTTTCCGTCTGGGGCACAAAAAACTCATGGTTTCAGATACGGCAGGGAGCATGTCAGCCCTCACCAATCTCCTACCCACAGTCTCGTTACGTCTGTAGGCAGGTATTGGCGTTGATCGAAATTCGGGTACCTCCGGATACGCGCTGCCCAATATGTGCCAGTGTTTCTTAATGCTAGCCAAAACTCTGTTAGAAAAAACATGAAACTGGCAGACAAAGGGCAGACGCGGTCCATGATCGGTTGTCTTTTTTCCAATATTTCCCTGGGCAATCTCATCTCGTACCCCCTGAATAAGATCAGGTGGGTATCTCCGCTCTGAGAGCTTATCAGCCATCTGCCGTCTCCTGTTTTCAAGTACCCCTTGATCGGTCACTATTCTATCCACCCGGAGCAACTGGCTCCTTGCTACAGAACGGAATACAGCAGGTGGGTGAAAACTCTCGAAGCGGAGCAATTGGTTGCGATCAGTCGGTTTCTGATAGAAATCAGATACCAAGATGTCACCCTGTCGTTTAATCGTAGTATCTACAAAGTTCAACTCAAATCGATCATACACAATCTCGAATTTAATGTTAGTATGAAAGCCATTCAAATCATCGTTGAAGGACAGCAGGGATCCAATGTCGCCCCGTCAGATCACGAAAATATCGTCTATGAAACGCCACCAGGCGCCAAAGGATCGTTTCCATGTCTTTCATGCAGTGAGTGTCAACACATGATCAAGGATCTTGTTTTGGGGACAACTTCCAGATCAGACATTTCCTCACCTGCCAGAGCTCCTTTGTTGTATATATGTTAACTTGCCCATGTGGGCTGAGATACATAGGGGAGACTACACAGAAAGTGCGTGATCGCATTTGCCAACATCGGAGCTCTGTCAGGGGAGGTACGTCAGACCTTCCGGTAGCAAGACATTGGAGGTCCATGGGCCACAGAGATGTGGATCTCAAATTTATGATTATTGATCACATACCGAAACCTAGGAGGGGAGGCGTTCGGGTTCTGCTTTTGAAAAAGAGGGAGGTTATGTGGATCCACAAATTGAAATCCCTACACCCACATGGATTAAATAGGGACTTTCAACCTACACTTATATTTATAATATTGCTTTTTTCTAGGTTCACTTGATAGATCTGAGGAAAATTGGATGACATGAACGATGTACAGATAAAATAAATTCATTTATGGACTGACAGAGTTTGAGATAAGTGTGCATTTAACACTTACTGTTTTTTGTTTATCATGTGTTTATATTTGCTATCCCACTTCCTCCCGCAGTGAGGGGTGGTAACCTGTTATGTCACTTCCTGTATGGGCAGGTATAAATTTGAAAGTATTACATTGTTTGATTGGCATTGATGAAGGTTGGGGACAACCGAAACGTTTGCCTGTAATTACCTTGCTTTGCTCAATAAAGAGCCGTGTGCTGCAACCCTTCGTTTTGCATATATATATATATATATATATATATATATATATATATATATATATATATATATATATATATATATATACACACACACACACATATATATATATATATATATATATATATATACATATACATATATACACATATACATATATATACACATATATATATATATATATACACACACATGAGTTCATTTGAGATATCTGGGGGGACCTTTGCACCCAGTATGACAATTTTAATTTGACCTAGTAATAGGGATCTTCCTTTATCCTGCAAGAGACTATCACTTTATAAACCTATTTTAATTTGATTTCAGTCACTAATTAACCACTTTACCCCCGCCCGTACGAATTTCTCCATCCCTTTATCCATCCTTTAACCCCCAGGGACGGAGAAATCCGTACTTTCCGCGCTAATGCCGCTGCCTGCGCTCCCGCTTGCATTCCCGCGGGTAAACACACCGCCGGCCGCTCGCCCGGAGATCAATGAATGGGAAAATCCATTCCCGTTCGTTGATCTAAACCCCGCAATGATCCGCTGCTTTTCGGCTAAGCAGCGCGATCATTGTGAAAAAAAAAAAAACTTACCCAGCCTCCTACTACTTCCTCCAAGCGTCGCATTAAACAAAAAGTTACTGTTGCCATCTTGTGGCCAAATAGTAAATCTACACCCTAAACATTTTTCACATACAAATGAATTAGATATACACAAAAAAATAACTCATTACCTCCCACACTTCCCATTTTTTTCTTTTTGTAATTAAAAAAAAATTAAAAAATGTACAATTAAAAAAAAACCATAAATAGTTACCTTAGGGACTGAACTTTTTAAATATTTATGTCAGGAGGGTACAACACTGTTACTTTATAAACTATGGGCTTGTAATTAGGGATGGACACAAAACTTAAAAAAATGCACCTTTATTTCCAAATAAAATATTGGCGCCAAACATTGTGATAGGGACATAATTTAAACGGTTTTATAACCGGGACAAAAGGGCAAATACATTTCATGGGTTTTAATTACAGTAGCATGCATTATTTAAAAACTATAATGGCCGAAAACTGAAAAATAATTATGTTTTTCCCACATTTTCCCATTGAAACACATTTAAAATAAAATAATTCTTGGCATAATGTCCCATTTAAAGAAAACCTAATTGGTGGCGGAAAAAACAAGATATAGTTCATTTCATTGTGATAAGTAATGATAAAGTTATAGACAAATGAATGGAAGGAGCGCTGAAAGGTGAAAATTGCTCTGGTGCTCAGGGGGTAAAACCCCTCAGTGGTGAAGTGGTTAAATCCTCCACTAGATGACTTGAGTCAGATAGGATATAGCTATACGCAGCCAGGAGTCACTTCCTGATCAGCATTTCAGCACGATGTGTGCAACAGGCAGACAAGGGAAGTGATGTGTGGGCTTCCTGCTCCGCCCCTTTGTGACCACTGTTCTAATGTGATCAGGGGCGCACATCCCTTTCCACCAGCAGACAGCTAGTCTCGGCATGTCTTGCCATTCATGTGTTCCGTTGTGGAAAACGGAAATAATGAGGCTGATTCAGCCGCAGTATGGAACCGCCTGCAACACAACCATGGGTTCCACTGTGGAACGCGGAATTATGTGCTCCCATTACCATCCACCTGACTCCAATTCAGCAATCATTACAAATAGCTTGGTGCTGGCCGAGCACACTTCAGATGACAAGTGGTCTCCACACTGGATTAAAGCCTCTTTAGGTAAGATGTTTAGCATGGATTTGCATTGAAGCATTTAGTGTAATTTACACCATACATTGTGATGGACGGTGGGGTTTATATCAGAAGCCTGTCCTTGGGGATTAAGCCCTTCCCCTATTGATATGAGAAGGGCTCGAGCCCCTAACATTTATAAGCTTGATGCTGTATTGCCCTTCTAGACCTCTTTTTTATGCATGTTTTTCTGTGCTATATATTGCAGCATGTTCTGTGCTATACAGGCTCTGGCATACTGTATTAGTGTTATGTAGTATATGGACATACACAATTTGCACTATATAGGGGAATGCATAACAGTCACTATATAGTGATGTGCCCTTTGATTTTCCTGTACAGTGAATATTAGATGAGTACTAAGACAGACCACACACTATTTGGTTTTTACAATGATGAATCCATGATTCTACTCTTTATACAATCTGCCCCCATGTACCATCCATCTCCATTTCTGTCTACACATTGCAGTCTTACCAATGTATTGACCTAGATTGCAAGGGTTTTTTAAACAGGGAAGAGGATTGGGATACTCCCCACCCTCGACCTATACTTACCCACTCATTCCTCAGCCACTATGTTTCTTCAGAATTCTGACACATTATTTGTATGGTTGTCCTATATAAGGTAGAGGTCTTAAAACCCCTTAAGGACCAGACACTTTTTTTCCATTCAGACCACTGCAGCTTTAACGGTTTATTGCTTGGTCATACAACCTACCACCTAAATGAAATTCACCTCCTTCTCTTGTCACTAATACAGTTTTCTTTTGGTGCTAATTGATTGCTGCTGTGATTTTTAGTTTTTATTATATTCATCAAAAAAGACAGGAATTTTGTCAAAAAATGATTTTTTTTTTACTTTTTGTGCTGACATTTTTCAAATAAAGTAAAAATTTCTATATACATTTTTCTCCAAATGTATTGTGCTACATGTCTTTGATTAAAAAAAATCCAATAAGTGTATATTTATTGGTTTGGGTGAAAGTTATAGCGTTTACAAACTATGGTGCAAATAGTGAATTTTCCCATTTTGAAGCATCTCTGACTTTTCTGAACACCTGTCATGTTTCATGAGGTGCTAGGATAGTATAAATACCCCCCAAATGACACCATTTTGGAAAGAAGACATCCCAAAGTATTCACCAAGAGGCATGGTGAGTTCATAGAAGATTTTATTTTTTGTCACAAGTTAGCGGAAAATGACACTTTGTGACAAAAAAAAAAAAAAAAAAGTTTCCATTTCTGCTAACTTGTGACAAAAAATAAAAAAAATAAAAAAATAATATCTGCCACGGACTCACCATGCCCCTCTCTGAATACTTTGGGGTGTCTGATTTCCAAAATGGGGTCATTTGTGGGGTGTTTACTGTCCTTGCATTTTGGGGAGTGCTAAATTGTAAGCACGCCTGTAAAGCCTAAAGGTGCTCATAGGACTTTGGGCCTCTTAGCGCACCTAGGCTGCAAAAAAGTGTCACACGTGGTATCACCGTACTCAGGAGAAATAGTATAATGTATTTTGGGGTGTATTTTTACACATACCCATGCTGGGTGGGAGAAATATCTCTGTAAATGAGATTTTTTTTTTTTTTTTTTTTTTTTTACACACAATTGTCCATTTACAGAGATATTTCTCCCACCCAGCATGGGAATGTGTAAAAATACAGCCCAAAACACATTATACTACTTCTCCTGAGTAGCCTAGATGCGCTAAGGGGCCCAAAGTCCTATGAATACCTTTAGGATTTTACAGGTCATTTTGAGGCATTTGGTTTCTAGACTACGCCTCACGGTTTAGGGCCCCTAAAATGCCAGGGCAGTATAGGAACCCCACAAGTGACCCCATTTTAGAAAGAAGACACCCCAAGGTATTCCGTTAGGAGTATGGTGAGTTCATAGAAGATTTTGGTTTTTTGTCACAAGTTAGCAGAAATTGATTTTTATTGTTTTTTTTTCACAAAGTGCAATTTTCCACTAACTTTTGACAAAAAATGTAATCTTCTATGAACTCATCATACACCTAACGGAATACCTCTTCTTTCTAAAATGGGGTCACTTGTGGGGTTCCTATACTGCCCTGGCATTTTAGGGGCCTAAAACCGTGAGGAGTAGTCTGGAAACCAAATGCCTCAAAATGACTGTTCAGGGGTTTAAGCATCTGCAAATTTTGATGACAGGTGGTCTATGAGGGGCCGGATTTTTTTGGAACCGGTCATAAGCAGGGTGGCCTCTTAGATGACAGGTTGTATTGGCACTGAAGTGCAGGAAGTGTGGGATGTTCTCAAATCGTGACCTGGACATGGCAGCAGAGAACATGGGCATGTGATGTATTGGGTGCGTAGACCAATAAGATCGCAATACATTCTTTTTGACTAGACCCATGTTAAGGAGAAGGCCCCCAAAAATGTTACGTTCGGAAACTTGGGAGTGGTTTCCACCGAAAAGGCTGGGCATGGTAGCTTCTCGGATTGGTGATTGCGTATTGTGTGGCATAACGGTTAGTCTCAGCCGCAATTAAGTCATAGAGACCAGCAGTGATCAGAAAAAAAAAATTCTGCCACTGCGGTGGGGCGGGTGAGGGTTTGGCCGGGTGATCAGAAGCCCGCAGGGAGCAGATTAGGGCCTGATCTGATGGATAGGAGTGCTAGGGGGTGACAGGTGGTGACAGGAGGTGATTGATGGGTGTCTCAGGGGGTGATTAGCCACTTAAGGACCGGGCTGTTTTTCGCTGATCTGTGCTGCGTGGGCTCTCCAGCGTATGATGTAAACACAGAGGATTTCTTCCCCGCGTGTTTACATTTAGCCGAACTACTGCGCCTGCGCAGTACAGCCCGGCGGACGTACGATGACGTCAGCGCGCCTGCGTGGGACGCAGAAGTGCCAGGCCTTGGAGCGCAGAAGAGCCCGACCTGGCAGCGGGCCTGGCCAGGTCGGGTCGGCCACCGGGAGCCTGCGGAGCGGCGGCGAGGGCACCTCCTGCCTGCCATGGGCTGGAGGAAGCCCCAGGTAAGTGGATATTTATTTTTATTTTTTTACCGCCCTCCCTGAACCTTCCCTTTAACAAAGTGTATTATACACTTTGTATGTGGCAGATCGGAGGTTAACAACCCGCTGGCGCTGCTAATTGGCTGGCGGGTTGATGTCGCGGGTGGGAGGTACCTAATGCCGGCGGATGCACGCGCATCTATGCGCGTGATCCCCGGCTACTCAGTCCCCCAGGTGCCACCGCCGATCGGCGTTAGGCGGTCCTGGGGGTGCCACTTTGCCGACTCCCATAGGTAGTGGGTGGTCGGCAAGTGGTTAAAGAACTCATGTTCTCTGCCAGGCACTTACTGCTTTGACACAAGTGGTGAATTCTGCATCTATCTAAAGACTATTTTATTGGATCTCTATGTAATCATGTTGTCCGCAATCACTAGGCAATGGGACGATTCGATTTCCTGAGTGAAGGCACAATTCTTTTGCCATCTCTCTTTCACTCACTCTGTGCCTTCCCCTCCCTCCTTTCACCATTCTCCTTTCCCTTCACTACTTCTCTCCACCTGCTTTTTCCATCCTGATGTATGCAACTTCTGGATTGGATATTTTGTTTATCAAGAGCTGAACTACTCCTGAGGAAGTGAAGCGTTGTCCTTCATGAAACGCGTTGAATACTAAGCACATTGCCTTGATATACTGATATTTCATTATTTAACATCTGATGATTATAAAAAGTGCCTATACTCAGAGTCATTCAGATATACATTGTCTCCAACCTAATAAGTTTGTAGTTACCTGTATTAAGTTTGTTTACTGTATGGTTATCAACTATATTTAACTGGTGAAACCTGATGTTATATCTCTTTTTAAAGAGAACCTGAACTGAAACTAAAAAGTCAAAATAACCATACACAGGTCATACTTACCTCCCATGTAGTCTAAACTTCAATCTCTTTCTCCTCTCCTGCATCCAATTTGTCCACTGGGATCAATATAATTCTCCGTCCTCCATTTTGAAAATGGCCATTACCCCATAACAGCTTCCTGGTTAGCACACTGTTAAACTGTAATATCACCCACTTGAGCCATAGGGAAACATGGACATTACCTTGCTCATCAGTTGTAACTGACAGCTGCTGATATATAACTGACAGTAACTGGTATATTTCAGTTCTCACAAAATGTTGTCAGAACTAAAAGGAATCACTGTAAAAAGAAAATGGTGAGCTTCTGAGAGGAACTGACAGGGAGCTTAGTATGTAATATGCATTTGCAGCTACATCATTAGTTTGTTGAGACACTTTGTGGTGGCAATTAAATCATATCTACGGGACACTTTAATGTTTTTGAATATTGTTCATAACATGGAATCTTTACCGGACCCGTCTTCTGGTTACTTTGAATGTGGAGAGCCTCTACACCTTCATCTCACATGATGGGGGTGTGGAGGCTGTCCAAGTGTTGTTGGAGACGTTTTATCTGTGACCTACTTTCTATTGTGTTGAAGTATAATTACTTCTGGTTTGAACAGTCATTTTATATGCAGGTGAGAGGTACGGTGATGGGGTCGAATGTGGCCCCGTCCTACGCAAACATCTACATGGGTCTTTATGAAGAGATGTACGTGTACACGAATGAACTCTTTAAAAAAATATGCCGTCCATTGGTATCGTTATATAGATTATGTATTTTGCGTGTGGGCGGGGCCGCATTCGACCCTTCAACTTTTTGTTGAAGAACTTATGAGCCGCTGCGGTGACAGACTTACTATTCACAGTTCAGAGGAGCAAGTTACGTTCCTGGACACTACGGTCACTAGACGAGGCTGGTTACCGACCTCTATGTTAAGCCCACGGATGTGAACTCCCTACTTCATTATGGGAGTTTCTACCCGTGGGCAACTAGCAGGTCGGTCCCGGCTAGTCAGTTCCAGAGAGTGCATACTATTCTATTGTAGAAGACGAGACTGTGCGGGAGCAGAGGTTGGGGGAGATGCATGACAAATTTTTTTCCAGGGGATACCCCCCTGAGGTCCTACAGAGGGCACGATGTAGAACAGTTGGACAAGGGCACGATGTAGAGCAGTTGGACGGAGGGACGGACGCAGACCTAGTCGGCAGGCTGAACAACGTATACCTTTTGACACTACGTTTAGAACCCATAGTGATAGTATTGCACGTAAAATCAAGCGTCACTGGCATCTTTTGTCAGACACGTTCCCAGAGATAGAACAATTTAGGAATCCGCCTTTAATTTCTTATAGAAGGCCACCCACCATTAGGGACCAATTAGTCCATGCAGATAGTGTGAGAGAGGTTCCACGCCAAACCATCAGGTGGGGCACTTATGCATGTCTCAGCTGTGCCCACTGCAGCTCAGTTATCAGAGGGGATGAAATATGTCATCCCTACCGCGGCACCAAATTTAAGATTAGGGGGCGTCATATTTGTGACTCCTATGTAATGTATGTGCTAAAATGTCCTTGTGGACTCCTGTACATAGGTCAAAGGACGCAGAAATTAAAAAAACGACTATCGTCGCATAAATATGCCATTCGAGAAAAATTGATTGACCAAGCGGTTGCTTATCATTTCTCGCAAGCTAAGCACAGTGTGAGCCAGTTGAGATTCATGTTAATCGAACAAGTGCCCCCCCCCCCCCCCCCCCAAGACGTGGAGGAGATCGCATTAAAAAACTTTTATGGAAGGAGGCATTTTGGATTAAAAGATTGAACACGATGGAGCCCCGGGGACTGAATAGAGAACTTGATTTAATACCATTTATGTAATTGTCCCTGGTCTCCCTTGTGCCCAGTCTCTCTTATGATCCTTTGTAGTTCTATCATATTGTCGGTTTATGTTCGCTTTATGCACACTCTGGCTTGTATTTTTGTCAGTCTGCTTGCTGTGGATGGCCTGGAGTCCGAAGCCCTTTGAGAAATTCAGAAGATTCCTTTGTTCTACCCTCCTTTTCTTGCATATATCCACTACCCTGTCAGGTGATATACGCTAGTGACGCTTCATTCCCATGTCCTCTGATGGATTACATTGCTGACACTTGTGTGCGACGTCTTTGTCGCATTGTTTTCATGAGTAACATGTCCTTTGTTTATTTGTATATGCTAATCGGCAGTCGCCTATGCGACCAATTGGCCGCATCCTATTCAGTTTATGATGTGGCACCTTGCTATTGGCCGCAACCTCCGCCCGCCTTACATCTAATGACGAATAGCCGCGGGCGGGTCCCTCGGCTCCGTCACACACAGTCTGTCCACACGTACGGCAGCAGCGCAGGCGCGCTGGAGTCGACGCGATACTCTGGTAGTTCCCCATCAGGTCCGTTTAGTGCGGCCTGCATGGAGTGAACGAGGGAGTGGAGGATGGACTATGAGGGGCGGAGGAGGTGAGTCAGAGTGGGTGTAAGGGAGTGGGAGGATACCTTATATCAGCATCCAGTCAGTGACTAGCCTAATAGTTCTCTATCAGGTCCGTGCTTACTAGGATCATTATGATAGGTTGAAACTGTGTTTGAATTGATTGGCTATCACTGATTGATGATACTATATAATACGAGTTTGATAACCATTGTGTATTACTGATACAGCAATAGCTTGATAAAGGGGCGGAAGCCCTGAAACGTTGCTTGAAACTGCTGTATTTATACTGATATGACACATTGATAATGAATAAAAGAGCACTGAATTCACTTGGATGGTGCCGGCTTCACTTTCTACTACTGGCCTTCAGTGAACCCTCTCACTTTCACTTACCAGTAATATGAATCTCCTCTGCCCCTTCCATGACATGTGGCCTCACCCCCCACCATGTTAAAAAATGCAAGGAACCAGCCAGGCAGGCACTACACAGAAGAAGTAAAGGGAAGGGGCCATACAGGGCTTTTTTATCACCCGAGGCAAGAAAACCAGTGGTGCCCTTCCCTCACCTTGTGAGGGGTCACTGGTTGCTGCCAAGGGGTGGGTGGGCCTGATCTGATGGATAGGAGTGCTAGGGGGTGACAGGTGGTGACAGGTGGTGACAGGAGGTGATTGATGGGTGTCTCAGGGGGTGATTAGCCACTTAAGGACCGGGCTGTTTTTCGCTGATCTGTGCTGCGTGGGCTCTCCAGCGTATGATGTAAACACAGAGGATTTCTTCCCCGCGTGTTTACATTTAGCCGAACTACTGCGCCTGCGCAGTACAGCCCGGCGGACGTACGATGACGTCAGCGCGCCTGCGTGGGACGCAGAAGTGCCAGGCCTTGGAGCGCAGAAGAGCCCGACCTGGCAGCGGGCCTGGCCAGGTCGGGTCGGCCACCGGGAGCCTGCGGAGCGGCGGCGAGGGCACCTCCTGCCTGCCATGGGCTGGAGGAAGCCCCAGGTAAGTGGATATTTATTTTTATTTTTTTACCGCCCTCCCTGAACCTTCCCTTTAACAAAGTGTATTATACACTTTGTATGTGGCAGATCGGAGGTTAACAACCCGCTGGTGCTGCTAATTGGCTGGCGGGTTGATGTCGCGGGTGGGAGGTACCTAATGCCGGCGGATGCACGCGCATCTATGCGCGTGATCCCCGGCTACTCAGTCCCCCAGGTGCCACCGCCGATCGGCGTTAGGCGGTCCTGGGGGTGCCACTTTGCCGACTCCCATAGGTAGTGGGTGGTCGGCAAGTGGTTAAAGAACTCATGTTCTCTGCCAGGCACTTATTGCTTTGACACAAGTGGTGAATTCTGCATCTATCTAAAGACTATTTTATTGGATCTCTATGTAATCATGTTGTCCACAATCACTAGGCAATGGGACGATTCGATTTCCTGAGTGAAGGCACAATCCTTTTGCCATCTCTCTTTCACTCACTCTGTGCCTTCCCCTCCCTCCTTTCACCATTCTCCTTTCCCTTCACTACTTCTCTCCACCTGCTTTTTCCATCCTGATGTATGCAACTTCTGGATTGGATATTTTGTTTATCAAGAGCTGAACTACTCCTGAGGAAGTGAAGCGTTGTCCTTCATGAAACGCGTTGAATACTAAGCACATTGCCTTGATATACTGATCTTTCATTATTTAACATCTGATGATTATAAAAAGTGCCTATACTCAGAGTCATTCAGATATACATTGTCTCCAACCTAATAAGTTTGTAGTTACCTGTATTAAGTTTGTTTACTGTATGGTTATCAACTATATTTAACTGGTGAAACCTGATGTTATATCTCTTTTTAAAGAGAACCTGAACTGAAACTAAAAAGTCAAAATAACCATACACAGGTCATACTTACCTCCCATGTAGTCTAAACTTCAATCTCTTTCTCCTCTCCTGCATCCAATTTGTCCACTGGGATCAATATAATTCTCCGTCCTCCATTTTGAAAATGGCCATTACCCCATAACAGCTTCCTGGTTAGCACACTGTTAAACTGTAATATCACCCACTTGAGCCATAGGGAAACATGGACATTACCTTGCTCATCAGTTGTAACTGACAGCTGCTGATATATAACTGACAGTAACTGGTATATTTCAGTTCTCACAAAATGTTGTCAGAACTAAAAGGAATCACTGTAAAAAGAAAATGGTGAGCTTCTGAGAGGAACTGACAGGGAGCTTAGTATGTAATATGCATTTGCAGCTACATCATTAGTTTGTTGAGACACTTTGTGGTGGCAATTAAATCATATCTACGGGACACTTTAATGTTTTTGAATATTGTTCATAACATGGAATCTTTACCGGACCCGTCTTCTGGTTACTTTGAATGTGGAGAGCCTCTACACCTTCATCTCACATGATGGGGGTGTGGAGGCTGTCCAAGTGTTGTTGGAGACGTTTTATCTGTGACCTACTTTCTATTGTGTTGAAGTATAATTACTTCTGGTTTGAAAAGTCATTTTATATGCAGGTGAGAGGTACGGTGATGGGGTCGAATGTGGCCCCGTCCTACGCAAACATCTACATGGGTCTTTATGAAGAGATGTACGTGTACACGAATGAACTCTTTAAAAAAATATGCCGTCCATTGGTATCGTTATATAGATTATGTATTTTGCGTGTGGGCGGGGCCGCATTCGACCCTTCATATTTGTGACTCCTATGTAATGTATGTGCTAAAATGTCCTTGTGGACTCCTGTACATAGGTCAAAGGACGCAGAAATTAAAAAAAAGAATATCGTCGCATAAATATGCCATTCGAGAAAAATTGATTGACCAAGCGGTTGCTTATCATTTCTCGCAAGCTAAGCACAGTGTGAGCCAGTTGAGATTCATGTTAATCGAACAAGTGCCCCCCCCCCCCCCCAAGACGTGGAGGAGATCGCATTAAAAAACTTTTATGGAAGGAGGCATTTTGGATTAAAAGATTGAACACGATGGAGCCCCGGGGACTGAATAGAGAACTTGATTTAATACCATTTATGTAATTGTCCCTGGTCTCCCTTGTGCCCAGTCTCTCTTATGATCCTTTGTAGTTCTATCATATTGTCGGTTTATGTTCGCTTTATGCACACTCTGGCTTGTATTTTTGTCAGTCTGCTTGCTGTGGATGGCCTGGAGTCCGAAGCCCTTTGAGAAATTCAGAAGATTCCTTTGTTCTACCCTCCTTTTCTTGCATATATCCACTACCCTGTCAGGTGATATACGCTAGTGACGCTTCATTCCCATGTCCTCTGATGGATTACATTGCTGACACTTGTGTGCGACGTCTTTGTCGCATTGTTTTCATGAGTAACATGTCCTTTGTTTATTTGTATATGCTAATTGGCAGTCGCCTATGCGACCAATTGGCCGCATCCTATTCAGTTTATGATGTGGCACCTTGCTATTGGCCGCCACCTCCGCCCGCCTTACATCTAATGACGAATAGCCGCGGGCGGGTCCCTCGGCTCCGTCACACACAGTCTGTCCACACGTACGGCGCGCTGGAGTCGACGCGATACTCTGGTAGTTCCCCATCAGGTCCGTTTAGTGCGGCCTGCATGGAGTGAACGAGGGAGTGGAGGATGGACTATGAGGGGCGGAGGAGGTGAGTCAGAGTGGGTGTAAGGGAGTGGGAGGATACCTTATATCAGCATCCAGTCAGTGACTAGCCTAATAGTTCTCTATCAGGTCCGTGCTTACTAGGATCATTATGATAGGTTGAAACTGTGTTTGAATTGATTGGCTATCACTGATTGATGATACTATATAATACGAGTTTGATAACCATTGTGCATTACTGATACAGCAATAGCTTGATAAAGGGGCGGAAGCCCTGAAACGTTGCTTGAAACTGCTGTATTTATACTGATATGACACATTGATAATGAATAAAAGAGCACTGAATTCACTTGGATGGTGCCGGCTTCACTTTCTACTACTGGCCTTCAGTGAACCCTCTCACTTTCACTTACCAGTAATATGAATCTCCTCTGCCCCTTCCATGACATGTGGCCTCACCCCCCACCATGTTAAAAAATGCAAGGAACCAGCCAGGCAGGCACTACACAGAAGAAGTAAAGGGAAGGGGCCATACAGGGCTTTTTTATCACCCGAGGCAAGAAAACCAGTGGTGCCCTTCCCTCACCTTGTGAGGGGTCACTGGTTGCTGCCAAGGGGTGGGTGGGGGGGAGGTTAATGGGTGCTTCTGGGGGGTAGGGTGAATAGATCACTGGGTGGTGCTGGGAGGGTGGGGAGAGGTCACTGAGTGCTGCTGGCAGTGTCAAATATCGATATCTGTCTTAAAGAGAAACTACAACCAAGAATTTAACTTTATCCCAATCAGTAGCTGATACCCCATTTTACATGAGAAATCTATTCTTTTTTTAACAAACAGACCATCAGGGGGCGCTGTATGGCTGATATTGTGGTAAAACCCCTCCCACAAGAAACAAGAACAGTACGTACTCTTGGCAGTTTCCTGTCTGTGAACCTTGCTGCATTGTGGGAAATAGCAGGTTAACAACTGCCCAAAAAACATGCAGCAGCTACATCACTTGCCAACAGTAAAAATGTCACCATGTAAAATGTCAGAACTTAAATCAGGGATTTATAAGATTTTACAATGGGCAAACTGACTAAATCATTTATACATAAATATTGTAAAAATGAAACACTTCTTTATTACATTATTTTCACTGGAGTTCCTCTTTAAATGATTATTAACTACTTAAAGGGCCAGCCTAAAAGCCGTCATATTCAATATTAGCCAGTTGTGGGTGTGCGTAGCTCTATACCTATAAACAGAATATTTATAGGTTAACAGGTTTACCTCTGGAAAAAAAATTAGCAACACTCATCAGTTGAATGTTATAATATGATAGTGATATAAAAAAATAGATAAAGCATATATACAGGAATATACACCTCCAGAGTTGTTGTCCATCATATATAATATATATATATATATATATATATATATATATATATATATACACAGTGGTGTGAAAAACTATTTGCCCCCTTCCCGATTTCTTATTCTTTTGCATGGTTGTCACACTTAAATGTTTCTGCTCATCAAAAACCGTTAACCAATTAGTTAAAGATAACATAATTGAACACAAAATGTAGTTTTAAATGATGGTTTTTATTATTTAGTGAGAAAAAAAAACTCAAAACCTACATGGCCCTGTGTGAAAAAGAAATTGCCCCCTGAACCTAATAACTGGTTGGACCACCCTTAGCAGCAATAACTGCAATCAAGCGTTTGCAATAACTTGCAACAAGTCTTTTACAGCGCTCTGGAGGAATTTTGGCCCACTCATCTTTGCAGAATTGTTGTAATTTAGCTTGATTTGAGGGTTTTCTAGCATAAACTGCATGTTTAAGGTCATGCCACAACATCTCAATAGGATTCAGGTCAGGGCTTTGACTAGGCCACTCCAAAGTCTTCATTTTGTTTTTCTTCAGCCATTCAGAGGTGGATTTGCTGGTGTCTTTTGGGTCATTGTCCTGCTGCAGCACCCAAGATCGCTTCAGCTTGAGTTGACGAACAGATGGCCGGACATTCTCCTTCAGGATTTTTTGGTAGACAGTAGAATTCATGGTTCCATCTATCACAGCAAGCCTTCCAGGTCCTGAAGCAGCAAAACAACCCCAGACCATCACACTACCACCACCATATTTTACAGTTGGTATGATGTTCTTTTGCTGAAATGCTGTGTTACTTCTACGACAGATTTAACAGGACACGCACCTTCCAAAAAGTTCAACTTTTGTCTCGGCGGTCCACAAGGTATTTTCCCACAAGTCTTGGCAATCATTGAGATTTTTTTTTAGCAAAATTGAGACGAGCCTTAATGTTCTTTTTGCTTAAAAGTGGTTTGCGCCTTGGATATCTGCCATACAGGCCGTTTTTGCCCAGTCTCTTTCTTATGGTGGAGTTGTGAACACTGACCTTAATTGAGGCAAGTGAGGCCTGCAGTTCTTTAGATGTTGTCCTGGGGTCTTTTGTGGCCTCTCGGATGAGTTTTCTCTGCGCTCTTGGGGTAACTTTGGTCGGCCAGCCACTCCTGGGAAGGTTCATCACTGTTCCATGTTTCTGCCATTTGTGGATAATGTCTCTCACTGTGGTTCGCTGGAGTCCCAAAGCTTTAGAAACCGCTTTATAACCTTTACCAGACTGATAGATCTCAATTACAGTACTTTTGTTCTTATTTGTTCCTGAATTTCTTTGGATCTTGGCATGATGCCTAGCTTTTGAGGTGCTTTTGGTCTACTTCTCTGTGTCAGATAGCTCCTATTTAAGTGATTTATTGATTGAAACAGGTGTGGCAGTAATCAGGCCTGGGGGTGACTACAGAAATTGAACAGAAATTTATCAGGTGTGATAAACCACAGTTAAGTTATTTTTTAACAAGGGGGGCAATCACTTTTTCACACAGGGCAATGTAGGTTTTGAGTTTTTTTTCCTCACTAAATAATAAAAACCATCATTTAAAACTGCATTTTGTGTTCAATTATGTTATCTTTGACTAATAGTTAACGGTTTTTGATGAGCAGAAACATTTAAGTGTGACAAACATGCAAAAGAATAAGAAATCAGGAAGGGGGCAAATAGTTTTTCCCACCACTGTATATATATATATATATATATATATATATATATATATATATATATATATGTATGTGTGTGTATATATATATGTATGTATATATATATGTGTATATATATATATATATATATATATATATATATATCTCAACTATCACGCTTGGTAGTATGTGTGTGCACAGTAGTCAGTTTATTTGTAGTCCAACAAAGCTAGGGTCATACACGAGTGGTCAGATGGCAGCGGTATACAAAGGCTTGGTCGTTTAACAGGCTAGGGTCATACAGTATATGGAATATCAGATGGCTGTGGTACAGTAGGCTGAAGCAAAAGGCTTAGTCGTTAACAGGCTGGGGTCATACACAAATGATCAGAGTACTGAATGCTATCACGGGCAAGGGATGACTGAGAGAAAGGGGTTTAAATATCCCAAGCCCACCCAAGCCGGCCCAACCCACAGCAACCAATCAGCACCAAGCTTCAGTGTCAGCTGACCAACTCTCAGCTGACACCATCATTGCCAACGACGAGGGGCATAAGAGCGGCACTGAGCCGCGCGCGCCCCTCCAGGGATGCAAGGGAAACACGCACTCCCAGTCACAGCCGCAGGGGTGCTGGGGATGCCGCCAGACGAATAGGAAGAGGAAGCTCGTGGCCGCGCTCCATCATCCGAGCCAGCGCTGGAACCGCTGACAGGTGAGTCCTTTACATTACCCCCGAGGAGTGGTCACTGAACACTCAGTGCTTGGTTTACCTGGATTCTTACTATGAACGTCAGAAATCAATTCTGGAGCATGAATCTGCTGAGCAGGTACCCATGATCTCTCCTCTGGTCCGTAACCCTTCCAATCAATGAGATACTGTAAAGAATTCCTAATTTTTCGAGACTCAATCATTCTTTCAACTTCATATTTAGGATTACCTTCAACCATAATGGGAGGTGGTGGGGAAGTGGAGGGCATGGCATCCTTGGCAGATTTTAATAAAGAACGTGAAAGGTGTTCACTACTCTAACAACGTGAGGCAAGGAGACTCTATAGGTGACACGATTAATCTTTTCCAAAATAGGGTATGGGCCAATGAAACTAGGATATATATAATATTTCTGGTGGAGACCCACAACAGATCTCCAGGTACAAACTCAGGTTTCTCAGAACGGTGAAGATCAGCAAATTTCTTCTGACTTTCAACAGTTTCTCCAAGTTTCTCTTGACCTCATCCCATGATTCAGACATCAAACCCAACCGATCCTCCAATGCCGGAAGATTGGATGATGGGGTGGATAAGGACACACACTTAGGATGTAGCCCTGTCACAATCTGGAATGGTGACATCCCAGTGGAAGAACCAACCAGATTATTAAAGGCAAACTCAGCAAATGAAATGTAGTCAGCCCAAGATTCTTGATTTTCAGATACATAACAGCGCAAAAATTGCTCAAGAGCCTGGTTGGTTCTTTCCGTCTGGCCATTAGATTCAGGATGAAATCCTGAAGAAAAGGACAAAGAAATACCTAACCATTGACAAAAGCACCTCCAAAACTGAGCCACAAACTGTACCCCTCTATCGGACACAATATTCTCAGGAATGCCATGCAATCGAAAGATGTGATTGATGAAAAGCTCTGTTAATTCTTTAGCAGACGGAAGTTTAGTTAATGGTACAAAGTGAGCCATTTTGCTAAATCGGTCAACTACAACCCAGATAGTTGTATACCCATGAGAGGAAGGCAAGTCTACTATAAAATCCATAGAGATATTAGTCCAGGGCTTTTTAGGTACAGATAGGGGTAAAAGGTTACCACTCGGAGGAACCCTGGAGCATTTATTGCAAGCACAGACTCAACAAGCTTTTACATAAGCTGTAGTATCCACTTTCAAAGAAGGTCACCACACATGTCTGGTTAATAGTTCCAACATCTTTTTTATACCTGGATGACCCACAGTTTTGGAGTCATGAAACTGCTGGAGAACTTGGAATCTGAAGTGATGAGGGGCAAACATGTTCCCTGGTGGTTTTCCTGAAGGAATATGCTTTTGAAAAGGCTTCAAAAGTTCAGACAAATCATTGAACAGGATTTACTAGTCATGGAGGCAATGATGCATTGGGATGGAAGGATTGGAATAGGGACCTCTGATTCAGTAGAATTTGTCTCAAAACTGCGTGATAACGCATCTGCTTTAATGTTTTTGGAACCTGGTTTATAGGTTATAATGAAATTGAATCAGGAAAAGAATAAAGCCCAACGTGCTTGACGAGGGTTTAATCTTTTGGCTCCCTAAATGCATTCCAAATTTTTGTGTTTCTCATACTGCTGTAATTTTAACATATGCATATGTACCAACTACATATCAACTATGTATGTATCTGTATTTATTATATTCAATGTCATGACTGTACAGTGTCTTGTATTTCTTATGTATATTTGTTCCCCATTATTTGTTTGTACTATGTACAGCGCTACGGAAGATGTTGGCGCTATATAAATAAAAAATAATAATAATAATAATAATAGGATGAGAGGCTCCCTCCAGCCAATGTCTCCACTCCTCAAAGGCCCATTTAATGGCCAATAACTCTCTGTTACCGATGTCATAGTTATGTTCTGCAGGAGAAAATTTTCTAGAGAAAAAAGCACAAGGATGTAGCCTTTCTGGTGTGCCTGAATACTGGGACAACACTGCCTCTCCTCCAATCTCGGAAGCATTCACTTCAACAATGAACGGACGTGACACGTCAGGATGCGTGAGAACTGGAGCAGTGCAGAAGGCCCTCTTCAGTTCCATAAAAGCCTCCACTGCCTGAGTAGGCCAAACTGTAGGATTAGTGTCCTTCTTGGTGAAGTCAGTAAGAGGGGCAACTTTAGTAGAAAACCCCTTAATAAACCTTCTATAAAAGTTAGCAAACCCAAGGAAACGCTGTAAGGCCTTCAAATCATGGGATTGAGGCCAGTCTAAAACTGCCTCGAGTTTATCAGAATCCATGGCCAACCCCCTATCGGAGACATATCCCAAAAAGGCAACCTGGTCGGTTTCAAAGGTGCATTTTTCCATTTTAGCATATAATTGATTTTCACAAAGTTTCTGCAACACCAACCTTACATGTTCACGGTGTTCAGAAATGGAGGAGGAACAGACCAACATATCATCAAGATAAACAACAACAAATTTACCCCAAAATTCTCTAAAAATATTGTTTACGAAGTCTTGGAAGATTGCTGGGGCATTGCAAAGACCACAGGGCATAACTAGGTATTCATAATGCCCCTCTTGAGTGTTAAATGCAGTCTTCCACTCGTCCTCCTGAAGGATACGTATGAGATTGTAAGCCCCCCGTAGATCTAGTTTGGAAAACACCTTGGCCCGAACAATCTGAGTAAAAAGATCATCAATGAGAGGTAATTCTTCTATTCTTCACAGAGATCTTGTTCAAGGCTCGATAGTCTTATACAAGGTCACAAACCGCCATCTTTTTTTTCAACAAAAAAGAATCCTGCCCCAGCAGGGGAGGATGAAGGACGGATGAAACCCTTAACTAGATTTTCTTTTATATATTCTTTAATGGCCTGTTTTTCTGGGCCAGAAAGATTATACAAATGTCTCCGAGATGGCATGGTACCGGGTAACAGATCAATGGGATAATCATACGGTCTGTGGGGTGGGAGCTTAACAGCAGCCTGAGGAGAGAAAACACCTGCAAATTCTTCGTAACTGGAAGGCAGTCCCTTGATTTTAATGTCATCATTATACAATGGGAGTGACCTAAGACAGTTATCAAAACAATAGGAAGACCAATTCGTGAGTTGACCAGAAGACCAGTTAATGTGTGGGTTGTGTAGTTGTAACCACAGAAGACCCAAAACCAGCGGACTAGACGGCATTTTTAACAAATAGAATTGTAAACTTTCACAACGTTATGCCCCAACTTGAAAACAGATTTTAGGAGAGATAGTGATAGGTTGATTTGCCTGAATAGGTGAATCATCAATGGCTGTAACAAACTCTTTTCTGTAAATCTAAAGCCGGAATTCCAATTTCAGAGGCTTGAAAATGAAAAGACTTATCCTGCCAGTATATGGTAACAGGTAAGAGTACCTTTTTCATTTTTAGGGTAAAAACCTGATTGCCCAAGTGAAGTTCCCCAACTCCCCCTAGGCGTTGGAGTTTTTCCGGCTTCCTCTTTGCAGGACAGTTAAAGGAATACTATCGATGTATGCATTTATTTGTAAATGCTGCATGTTGTAGCACACATTAGGACAAGTACTAGAAGTAATTTGATTCCTCACACAGCTGTTCCTCTCAGCTGTAAAATCCTCCGTCAGTTTTGGCGTCAGTGTTGGATACAAATGTATCTAATACTGAGCTCCCAGAGGGCTAGACCATATCTCTGCACAGGGCAGTTGCTATCAACTCCTCAGTTTATAGTTTAATTATCACCTTGCTGAAAGAATCTTATTGATATGGTGGTAAGGGGTTAAAGATTCTAGCAATGTGTGTTTATTATCTTTGCTTCTCTTGACTGATAAAGATACTAATAATGCTAATTTTAAACTGTGGTCTGCCCCTCTCAGCAGCTTGTAAAGTGGATGAAGCCTGGAGTGAATACCCTCAAGCAGACAGCCAGTCTGAGTGTAAACATAGACTACTGTTATAGCTAGTTATATCCCAGCAATATTATAGCCTCAGATCAGCTTATTTCTCCTCATGTCTCCTGCATGCTGTGAGTGACACAGTGAAATATATTTGTGAGCTGTGTGACAGAGTAACCAAGCAGCTCAGGGTGACCCAAACTACTATGAGCTGTGTGAGAAATTAATTTTTAAGCAGGGATAGTGAGAGAGAGACCTGGGTGAATAAATAAAGTGCCCCTAGCACTAGTGGTAATGTGTACACTAATATAGAGTATTAAAAAAAAAAAAGTCGTTTCAATCGATAGTATTCCTTTAACAGCAATATGTCCTCTAACCCCACAGTACAAACTTAGGCCCTCTCTACGCCTTCTGAGTTTTTCTGTGGATGAGAGTCTAGACAGCCGTTTCTGCATGGGCTCTTCTTCAGATAGAGACACCATGCGACCTGAACCTGAGGCCCCTAGAATAGGCAACAAAGCCTTGTCTTGACGTCGATGCCTAATCCACCTGTCTACTCGAATGGCCAAAGAAATGGCATCCTGCAGAGTCTGTGGATCTGGGTGACTGACTAATACGTCATTGACAGAATCAGATAATCCGATACAGAAATTGATCCCATAATGCGGCTACCCCCCACTGGGTTGAGACTGACCAACGCCTGAATTCTACAGCGTATTCCTCTGCAGTATGGCGACCCTGGCGTAGTTCCCTTAACTTGCGTACTGCAGTAGCAGAAACATCAGGATCAGAATAAATGATAGCCATAGCCTTAAAAAAGTTTTCCACAGAGCTGAGAGCTTCATGGCCATGAGGTAAGCCATAAGCCCAGGTATGTGAGTCCCCCTGCAGAAGAGACTTGATCAAAGATACTTTTTGAGCCTCAGTACCAGTAGACCTAGGGCGAACCTCAAAATAAGTGGTTTCTAAAGTTATCAAAATCTGATCTAGAACCAGAAAACTTCTCTGGTAGCGGCATTTTTGGCTCTAATGGAATTTTTACCGGAGAAACAGGAGGGGTACAGACTGAGCTTTAGGAGCCGCTGATTGCTCAACACGGGGCTGTATATTAGCCAAATGGGTCAACTGAGCTTGTTGAGCAGCCATTTGTTCAGTGAGCTGCTTAACAGCCCCTGTGAACAACATGACCTGCTGTTGTAATTCCTCCATAGTAATAAATGGCCTGTGATAATATCACGCTTGGTAGTATGCGTGTGCACAGTAGTCAGTTTATTCGTAGTCCAACAAAGCTAGGGTCATACACGAGTGGTCAGATGGCAGCGGTACAATGGGTCGAGACAAAGGCTTGGTTGTTTACAGGCTGAGGTCATATACGGAATATCAGATGGCTGCGGTACAATAGGCTGAGGCAAAAGGCTTGGTCGTTAACAGGTTGGGGTCATACACAAGTGATCAGATGGCTGAAGTACAGAAGGGTGAAGCGAAATCAAGGTCTAAAGATAAGCAAAGATCAAAAGATCATGCACAATAAATCAGAATGCTGGACTAACTGGAGTGTGTGTGTGTGTGTTTATGTATATATATATATATATATATATATATATATTCATTTATAAAGCGCCAACATATTCCATGGCGCTGTACAATGTAAGAAAAGAAACAAAGGATACATAATGATACAGACAATGATATACATCAAATATGAACACTGATACAAAATACAGCGCTGCTGATTACAATTTGATTTAACATGATGACTAAAATGTATAAATGTCTAACAGAGTGCAAGCAATTAAATTAATAACATTCCATGACACAAAAGTGTGAGAGCCCTGCCCTTGCGAGCTTACAATCTAAAGGAATGGGGTACGTACAGGCAGTGCGTAATTAGGTTATTTAGTGGGTGCATATGCTTGTCGGAAAAGGTGGGTTTTGAGGGAGCGTTTAAAGATTTCAAAAGTGGGAGAGTGGCGGGTGTGCTGTGGAAGGACATTCCAGAGGAGGGGTGAGGCACGTGAGAAGTCTTGTACACGTGAATGTGAAGAGGTAATTGTAGAAGAGGATAAAAGAAGCTTGTGTGCAGATCTGAGATTGCGGTTGGGTTGGTATCTGGAGACTAGTGAGGAGATGTACATGGGAGAGAGATTGTGGAGAGCTTCGTAGGTTAGGGTTAAGAGTTTGAACTGAATCCTCTCATTAATTGGTTGTGTTACAATCTGCATCTGCTGGTAGATTTCTGTATGTACTACCTCTGCTTCACCAGCAGATGTCACCATCCTCTATGAATTTACAGCCTGAACTTTCCTCTGCCCACCAGCAGAGGGTGGACTCTCTGGAGATGTCTTCACAGACAGGGAGGAGGCCTGGACTATCACATGGCCTTTCAGCATGGTATTTAGGCCACACCTGAACACTCAGAGCTTGCTAGCTCTTTGTTCCTGATCCTAGCCATCCTGACCTGAGTTCCCTGTTTCTGGTGTTTGTTCCTTGATTCCCTGCTGTATTGATCTCCCGTGTTTTGACCGTGTGCCTTGTATACCGACTACTCTTTGCCTAGCGATTTCTGTACTGTTTGATCTCCTGTGTATGACCTTGCTTGCCTGACTATCCGTGTGTCTCCTCCTCGATTGTTATCCTGCATATATATATATTTATTGTGCTTATTATTTGGATCCAGGGTCCGTGTGCACACAGTTCTATACACTGGACCTACTCTGCATAACTCGCTTATGCAGAGAGGTCCTTGTATAAACCCTGATTTTCATACCTTTCTGTATGCTTATTGTTGTATCTACCTGTATTATTGGTTGCAGTGCATGTATGTGTATAGAATACATTGCCTGCTAGTCTATGCTGATTGTTTTCATGCATGAGGTTAATGCACAGCATCATTCTATTGTTATTTAATAATAAATTCTTATTATTCATTTAATCCTGGTTTGTCAGTCTTTTCCTAAACCGTGACATCTCTGCCTGGTTGCAGGGTTTGTGCGTTGTTTCTGTTTGCTCCAGGTGCAGCGCACAAACTCCATGCAAATCGTAACAGAAGAGCTAGCCAGAACAATTTGTCACTGGGAAAAGGTCTGAGATCCTGTTTCTCCAGCCATGATTGACATGGATTTAAAGCACCTGTCTGAATATGCTATTCTAGCAAGAGACAAAAGGAAACTTTGCTATTATACGTTTGCAGACGATTCATATGAGGATCTGCAGCAGTTGATTTCATGGGTTCAGTCTGTGAGTAATGAAAGAACCTTTCCTTAGGATTTAACCACTTAAGCCCAACTGGACGAGATTTCTCGTCCAGTTGGGCTGCGCGCACTCCCGCGGGTCGAGCGCGCTCCCGCGGGCCCCCCCGTGCGCGCCCCCGCGGGCCCCCCCCGTGCGCGCCCCCGCTGCTGGCCGCTAGATTACCGATCAGTGAAAGGGATTATAAATCCCTTTCGCTGATCGGACCCCCCTGGAGAAAAGCCGACAGCGTCTCTTCAGATGCTGCGGCTTATCTGAGCTCTGGGCTCCTTTCTTCTGCCTGGGAGCGAGATCGATCGCTCCCAGGACTTTTTGATCCTGGCCATCTTGTGGCCAAATAGCAAATTACACCTGTAAAAAAAAAAATCTAATTAAACATATAAATATATTAAAAAAAAAACCCTGTTTACCTCCCACACCAAAAAATACCCACATACAAGTTTAAATAAAAAAATAAAAAAAAATTACAATAATAAAAAAAAACAAAACATAAATAGTTACCTAAGGGTCTGAACTTTTTAAATATGCATGTCAAAGGAGTATATCAATATGATTTAATAAATTATGGGCTTCTAAACAGTGATGGACGCAAAACGGAAAAAATGCACCTTTATTTCCAAATAAAATATTGTCGCCATACATTGTGATAGGGACATAATTTTAACGGTGAAATACCCGGGGCATATGGGCAAATACAATACGTGAGTTTTAATTATGGAGGCATGTATTATTTTAAAACTATAATGGCTGAAAACCGAGAAATAATGAATTTTTTCCATTTTTTTCTTATTCTTCCTGTTAAAATGCATTTACAGTAAAGTGGCTCTTAGCAAAATGTACCACCCACAGAAAGCCTAATTGGTGGCGGAAAAAACAAGATATAGATCAATTAATTGTGATGAGTAGTGATAAAGTTATTGGCAAATGAATGGGGGGTGAAAGTTGCTCGGATGTAAAAAAATGTCAACCCTTCGGGCTTAAGTGGTTAAAAGACTTTTTGTCGGTTTTGCATGAATGTTGTTCTGAAGCCCAACAAAATTCAGTTCCTTATTCCACAATGCATGTTCCGGGTAATTTATCAGGCCCCATTAATTGTCCTGCTGCCCCTTTGAATCAAGCCAAATCCTGGCCAGTAATTAACCAGATTCAATCAATTAAGCCCACTCATGATCCTGCTACTTCCATTAATACTGGAATCTCATTTGTTTCAGCTCTGGAAGTTGACTGGACTATTCAGCACAATAACTTCTACTCCTTGCTAGCAGAGGAAGACCAATATGAGTGTTATAAGGAATTGTCAGCATATTCCCGTGAAGAGTTAATGCAAATTGTTATGCATGTTAGATCTTTTATGCAGCAGGGCAACTCTGCAGAATCTGAGATGCAAGCATTGTTGCAGATTCTGCAAACCCTAATTGCAGTAAGAGATCCTTCTACCTCCTGGACTCAAGTTAGATCCCTGCCTGTCTATTGCAATAACTCCTCCTCAGTAATAAACCAAACCAAGCCAATTAAAACTAATCATATTCCTGTCACTTCCAAACAGACAGTTCAGTCCTGCAATTATGCTCAGGGTAATCTGCAAGCTCCCATTAAGAGTGATTGGGATCCCCCATTCAGTAGATGGGAAATTAATGCACTGAATGATGAATTAAAGTATGATTGGGAATCATTTAATGAATTCTATTCCACAAAAGAGAAGTCTTTTTTGGATGCATGTATAAAATCTGCAACTTCTCTGATGAACCTGGATGTTTGCAAGTCTGACCGTATACTTCCCTTGATTGATGAATGGAAAAAGATTTTGCATAAAAAAGACCCTTCTGAGTTTTCTGGTAGTCAGTTTGTGCAGCATTCAGCAGCCAATGTTAACCCTGTCAGTTCCAGCAATAAGTTTACCAGCTTTGATCCAGTATTCCATCCTGAACAGATTGATCAGATGTTTGGTTACCTTAAGAGTGACTGGGATCGATTTCTTGAGTTCTATCTAGAAAAAGGGGATTCATATACATTTGCATGCATGCGGGCTGTCCAGTCTATGGTTGATCACAAGACTTGTAAATATGAATCAGGTTCTGGTTTAGTAATCGCTTGGCAAAGAATTTTGTCTCATTCTTATGATTTTCAGAACACACCACCTGTTAATTCTGCCCCAGGCATCAAGGAAAAGACATGCTCTCTGTCCTCAGTAACCTGTTCCACGGACTTGGAATTGCCTGTATCCAAAAATCATAAAAAAACTGCTCCTTTACAGACTGCGATTAGATCCACTCCGTGGTCGTTCCAGCTTCCTACATCATACCTGCCCTGTTCTTCTGCACATCAGGACTTTGATAAGCTCACCCCTGCTTCTAGACTGAGTCAAAAATCTAAGTTTAAACGGAAATATTTTCCTACAGCCTCCATCCTTCCAGTTACCACCGCAAAGACTCCAACAGCTATGTTGCCGTTTTCCGCAGATCTACAAACTGTATCTTTACCGAAACATAATCCATCTTCACTCCAGCCTGCTGTTCCTGTTATGTCAGTTACCTCAGTTCTGCCTGTGCCAGTCTCCTCAGCCCTGCCTGTGCCAGTCTCCTCAGCCCTGCCTGTGCCAGTCTCCTCAGCCCTGCCTGTGCCAGTCTCCTCAGCCCTGCCTGTGCCAGTCTCCTCAGCCCTGCCTGTGCCAGTCTCCTCAGCCCTGCCTGTGCCAGTCTCCTCAGCAATACCCGTGTCAGTCTCCTCAGCAATACCCGTGTCTGTCAGCTCAGCAATACCCGTGTCTGTCAGCTCAGCAATACCCGTGTCTGTCAGCTCAGCAATACCCGTGTCTGTCAGCTCAGCAATACCCGTGTCTGTCAGCTCAGCAGTACCAGTGTCTGTCAGCTCAGCAGTACCAGTGTCTGTCAGCTCAGCAGTACCAGTGTCTGTCAGCTCAGCAGTACCAGTGTCCGTCAGTCCAATGTTTTCCCTTTCAGAAGATTTGGCAGTGTCCTTGTCGGTCGGCCTGGCAGTGTCCCTGTTGGTCAGTTTGGCAGTGGCCCAGTCAGACAGCTTGGCAGAACCTCTGTCAGTTGGTCCGGCAGTGGGTCCTCCAGACATCTCAGAAAGTCTCATGCCAGCCGCTCCGGCAAAGTCTCAGTCTGCCGTTCCAGCAGAATCATACTCCACAGCTCAGCCAAAGGCCCAGCCGGGTGCTCGATCAGTTGGTCTGCAGGTTGCTCGATCTGAGGTTCAGCTAATTGCTCTGCCAAAGGTCTTGTCAGCTATGCAGCCAGTGGTCCAGCCAGTCGCTCAGCCAAAGGTCCAGCTTTCTCGAGTCTCTGCTGATGCCCTTTGCCCTTCAACTTCTGCTAGAGCACAGACTTGTGCTGAAGTTCAACCCGCACAGATGTCTGACACTCAGGCACCACAGACCCCTGTTAATGCCCTGTTTCCACAGACTCCTGCTGAGATCCAGCTCCCTCAATGCTCTGCTGAAAGAGGGCTCCTACAGTTTTCTGCTGAGGCTAAATGCACACTCATCTCTGCTGATGGCTTGTCCTCAAAAACATTTTCTGGTACTCAGTTCCCACAGATTCCTCCAGATATCCTGCATTTACAAACTGTTATCCAGTCTGCTGCTTTGCCTGCTCTATTGGAAAATGACTTTCAGTTTATCTATCCTGATGACCAAGTCTGCAGTTGCTGCTCCTGTTGCCTCCAAGTCTGCAGTTCCTGCTCCTGTTGCCTCCAAGTCTGCAGTTCCTGCTCCTGTTGCCTTTCAAGTCTGCAGTTCCTGCTCCTGTTGCCTCCAAGTCTGCAGTTCCTGCTCCTGTTGCCTTCAAGTCTGTAGTTCCTGCTCCTGTTGCCTTCAAGTCTGCAGTTCCTGCTCCTGTTGCCTTCAAGTCTGCAGTTCCTGCTCCTGTTGCCTCCAAGTCTGCAGTTCCTGCTCCTGTTGCCTCCAAGTCTGCAGTTCCTGCTCCTGTTGCCTCCAAGTCTGCAGTTCCTGCTCCTGTTGCCTCCAAGTCTGCAGTTCCTGCTCCTGTTGCCTCCAAGTCTGCAGTTCCTGCTCCTGTTGCCTCCAAGTCTGCAGTTCCTGCTTCTGTTGCCTCCAAGTCTGCAGTTCCTGCTTCTGTCGATGCCCTCCCGTCTGCTGCTCCTGCTGATGCCTCTCCTGATGAGATCCTGTCTGGTGTCTGTCCTGGTGGTATTCTGCTCCTCCTCCTGTTCATGGCCATTATGCATCCCTTCCTGATGGCATCCAGTTTTCGGTTTTATTTAATGACCTCAGATGCCTTGCTACTATGGATGTCCAATCTATGGCTCTTCCTGGTGTCCTTCAGTTTTCTGTGTCACCCAAAGGTCTTCAGAGTGACTTGCAACATGTCCTATTGCCTCTGGGTCCTTTTGTCCAGTCAGCCTGGTAATACCCGGGTTGTGGCCTCATTTGCTGACCGATTTATAGTCTGCCTCTTTGCCAGTATTTTCTGGGACCCAGGTGGGCATAAGTCCAAATGGAGCATCCGGAGGATGCTCCTTGAGGGGGGGGGGGGGGGGGGTAATGTTACAATCTGCATCTGCTGGTAGATTTCTGTATGTACTACCTCTGCTTCACCAGCAGATGTCACCATCCTCTATGAATTTACAGCCTGAACTTTCCTCTGCCCACCAGCAGAGGGTGGACTCTCTGGAGATGTCTTCACAGACAGGGAGGAGGCCTGGACTATCACATGGCCTTTCAGCATGGTATTTAGGCCACACCTGAACACTCAGAGCTTGCTAGCTCTTTGTTCCTGATCCTAGCCATCCTGACCTGAGTTCCCTGTTTCTGGTGTTTGTTCCTTGATTCCCTGCTGTATTGATCTCCCGTGTTTTGACCGTGTGCCTTGTATACCGACTACTCTTTGCCTAGCGATTTCTGTACTGTTTGATCTCCTGTGTATGACCTTGCTTGCCTGACTATCCGTGTGTCTCCTCCTCGATTGTTATCCTGCATATATATAAATTTATTGTGCTTATTATTTGGATCCAGGGTCCGTGTGCACACAGTTCTATACACTGGACCTACTCTGCATAACTCGCTTATGCAGAGAGGTCCTTGTATAAACCCTGATTTTCATACCTTTCTGTATGCTTATTGTTGTATCTACCTGTATTATTGGTTGCAGTGCATGTATGTGTATAGAATACATTGCCTGCTAGTCTATGCTGATTGTTTTCATGCATGAGGTTAATGCACAGCATCATTCTATTGTTATTTAATAATAAATTCTTATTATTCATTTAATCCTGGTTTGTCAGTCTTTTCCTAAACCGTGACATCTCTGCCTGGTTGCAGGGTTTGTGCGTTGTTTTTGTTTGCTCCAGGTGCAGCGCACAAACTCCATGCAAATCGTAACAGGTTGCCAGTGAAGAGCTTGACAGAGAGGAGCAGCAGAGGAAGAGCGAGAGGAGAGATGAATAAGTCGAGCAACAGCGTTCAGTACAGAATTGAGCGGTGCTTGTCTGTTAGTTGGAAGTCCACCAAGCAATATATTGCAATAGTCCAGTCGAGATATAATAAGAGCATGTACTAACATTTTGGTTGTGTCATGGGAGAGAAAAGGTCGGATACGTGCTATGTTTTTGAGTTGGAGATGGCAGGAGCTGGTTAGGGAGTTAATGTGAGGAGTAAATGAGAGAGAAGAATCAAATATTACCCCTAAGCACCGTGCTTTGGGAACTGAAGTTATAGACGTGTTGTTAACATTTATTGTAATATCAGGCAAAAAGGTGGACAGGGATGGTGGAAAGACTATTAGTTCAGTTTTATTCATATTAAGTTTTAAGAAGCGAGAGGACATGAAAGAGGAACTAGTGGACAGGCAGTCGGGAACCCGTGTGAGGAGGGAGTTAAGGTCTGGGGCTGAGAGGTACAGTTGTGTATCATCTGCATATAGGTGGTATTGAAAACCAAATGAGTTGATTAAGTTACCAAGACCGTGCATGTAGATGGAGAAGAGGAGGGGACCGAGGACAGAGCCTTGAGGTACCCCTACAGACAGAGGATGTGAAGAGGAGGCCTGATCTGAATAAGAAACAGTGAGACCTTCCAGAGAGGTAGGAAGATAGCCAGGAGATCGTTGGTAACCAGTCTTATCACCCGAACGATAGTCTGTACACACGTCGGATTCGACGCGAAAACGTCCGAACGACGGAACGTTCAAACGACGGGTCGTTCGCTAAAATCCGACGTGTGTATGGGCCTTAAGACTTAGTCGGAGAGTTAATGGTTTGTTTGCATAGAGATAACAACTGGAGTTTCTTAACTCTTCCTGTACTGGAAACAATTAGACTGATGTATCTGATCTTAATGTTTTATTTCTTAGCTGTACTACACATACAAATCATAATATCATAATTTTTTTTTCGCTTCAGTGTCTCTTTAAATAGTAATGCTTACTGATTGATACATAGAGAATAACATAAAAAAATTGTTATCTAAAAATGTAAAACTACTGAAGTTTGAAATGATAAGTCTAATGTTTATATAATTATAATATAATTAATTATTCACCAAGAATAATGCATATTACCTATCTTGTGTTCTAGAATCACAGTGGAAGGTAGAGTCTTTCAGGTAGGCCTCAGTCAGTAGAGTTTCAGACTCAATAAAATACATATGCAGCCTGGTAGGCCTTCTTATAGTAAAGTTTCTAAGATGGTGTCTGGGGATTTTATGGTGACGCACAAAATTCAAACTTCATTTTAACTGGTATATTCTGACATTTTGTGACATTTTAAACTATCAGGTTATCTTAGCAGTTGTGTACATATATGGTGCTACTTGGCTTATTCACGTAAGCAATCTACGTCTTCTCATCAAAATTACATCAATAACATTTTAATTACCGTATATACTCGCAAGCAAGCCGACCCGCATGTAAGCCGACCCCCAACTTTTACCTGAAAAACCAGGAAAAAATCATTGACCCCCCCATATAAGTCGGGGGTAGGAAATGCTGGCCGCGTGATCCCCCCCAGTGTGTCCCAGTATAGCTAGTATAGTGCCCAGTATGGGTAGGTAGTCCCCCAGTATAGCTAGTAAAGTGCCCAATATAGCTAGTATAGTGTCCCAGTATAGCTAGTATAGTGCCCAGTATGGCTAGCATAGTGCCCCAGTATGGCTAGCATAGCGCTCCAGTATAGCTAGCATAGTGCCCAGTATAGCTAGCATAGTGCCCCAGTATAGCTAGCATTGTGCCCAGTATGGCTAGTAAAGTCCCAGTATGGGTAGGTGGGTGGGTAGGTAGGTAGTGCCCCTCCCCGCTCCCCCCGCGGCCGCTGCTGCTATTACTTTAGGCGGCGTCGCTTCCTCTATCCCCGTCCTGCTCCGGTAACTAATTCACAGCAGCGCGCCCCTCGGCGGCTGCTGTGATGACGCAGGAAACCGGTTCCCAGCCGCTCTCTATGGTTTCCTCCGTCATCACAGCAGCCGCCGAGGGGCGCGCTGCTGTGAATTAGTTACCGGAGCAGGACGGGGATAGAGGAAGCGGTGCCGCCTAAGGTAATAGCAGAGGCGGCCGCGGGGGGAGTGGGGAGGGGCACTACCTACCCACCCACCTACCCATACTGGCATATGACTCGCAAGCAAGCCGACCCCCCAACTTTTGGGCCACTTTTGGGGGGTGAAAAATTCGGCTTGCTTGCGAGTATATACGGTAGATCTTATGACCCAAGTGGTGTTCATACAAAAAAATTCCATACATAAATACAAAATATAACCCGACATAGGAACCCATTAACAATTTCATAAAAAGAGTGTTCATCCACATTCTTAAAGCGGAATATAACCCTGCATTTCAACTTTGCTCTAAAACATTATTTACAGTATATTATATGCAACCAGCAAATTTTTTTTTTTTTTTTTTTTTTTTTTTTTTACTAGACCAGCATTGGAAGGGTTACACAGTTCTTTAAAGTTCCTGGTGATTTCTGCAGACGCATCCGAAGCTGACAAAGATACATTTTGTTTACATAAATGTATCTAAGTGTTGAATGTGATTAATCTATCTGACTGAGAAGGGGTTGGAGGACAGCCAAAGAGTGTGTAACATTTCTCAATAGATACATATAACTAAATAGAATGTAACAATCTGAACTTCTGCATATCTCTCCACGGAACTTTAAACCTCTGTGTTTAACCCTTCCAATGCTGGTCTAGTAAAAAAAAAAATGCTTTTTGCATATAATATGCTGTAAATAATGTTTTAGAGCAAAGTTGAAATGCAGGGTTATATTCCGCTTTAATAATTCCTCTTAATAATAACTATACTTATGTGCATAGGCTTCCTCTATTTTGTTCTCCTTTCTATCAGCCACCGCCTCCGCCTCCATTCAAACTTCCTCATTCACTCCCCCCCCCCCCCCCTCCCTTTCCCATCCCCTGGGCCAAGCTTCTCTTTTCGTTATATCCTTATTCTTATCCTTTTTTCTCTTTGTACAACCCTTCTTACTTTCTGTCACCAAATATCAGGGGCCATTTCTTTCTTTCCAGGGTCACTCTCCCTCGTTCCCTTATATTACTGATTGATACGTCTGTGTATATTTGAATTCTTTCCAATGTTTCCACCTCTCCTCATGTTCTTCCCCACTACCTTGTGTATAATTAATAATTTCCTTTATTTTCCATACCCCCTCTATTTCTCCCACCCATTCCCCTATGGAGGGCGGTAGAGTGGACTTCCAGTGTCTTGCTACGAGATTCCGGGCTGCATTTACCAAGAACCTCATTAGCGACCCCTCGTATTCTCTAGTAGGCCAATCACTACAAAGCAGTAGAAAAAATGTGGGGTCTTCCAGCGGCATTATTCCCATAATTTCAAAAATAAGGTTTCTAACCTTGGCCCAGAATGGTTTTATCAGCCTACATCTCCAGAAGATGTGCAGGATGTCTCTCCTTTCCTCTCCACATTTCCAACATTTTGCCAATGACCCTGGGAACATCCTGCTCAGCCTGCCTGGGGTATAGTGCCATCTTGAAAAAAAATGTATACCCCGCTTCTTGTCCTTTTGTGGAGATGGATGATTTGCTTGCGATCTTAAACACCTTACGCCACTGTCCCTCTACAAATTGAATTCCCAGATCTTTCTCACATTTTAATCTAATTGGGGCTGCTGGGTCCTCCATCTCATTTAAAAGGGAATACATTTTTGAGAGTGTTCCTTTCCCCTGGGTTCTTCCCACACACAAAAGGAGTCACTTTTCTACTTAGGGCTGCTCTGGAACCACAGCAGGCCAGGAAGAATTTAAATTGCAGGTGACTCCATTCATCTAACGTCCCTATATCTTTCTGCTCTCTTATCTTCTGTAGTGTAATCCATTCCCCTTTGTCCACCAGATCCCGAGATCTCAGCTCTATTTCCTTTCCCATTCCCCAATATCTCCACAGACGCAGACCCAGTGGAAAATTCTTATTTCCTAAAATCGGTATTAGGGGTGTGGGCCAGGGAAAAATTACTTCCTTTTCTCTGTTTTTAAAGAAAACCTTCAGTGTGTGCTTTATCAAAGTTGTACTTTTTTCTAATCCTAAGCCCCCGTACTTCCCCGTTGACCAAGGGATGTTTTTATAGGACTCCCCATAATCTCTTCCTCCAACCTGACCCAGCCCTTTTCCTCTGCATGTCTATGCCAATTCACTATACTTACCAGGGTCGCCACATCAAGATTTTTTTTTTTTTAAAGTTTGGCACTGCCAGTGCACCCCTATCTCTCTCTGCTGTTTGTAGCCTAAAGTTGATTCTCATTTTCTGGCCTTTATCTATACATTTCCCAACAATGCTTTTAAGAGTTTAAAAAAAAGAGAGGGTACTGGTATAGGAAGAGTCTGGAACAGACGGGGCAAGATATTCCTTTTTATTATAGCCACTCTGCTAATCCAGAAGAATTGTGGACGGCCCCAGCCCTGTAAGTCTTGTCTTATCTGTTCCTGCATAGGGGTGTAGTTGGCTCCCAACACCTCCTTTAGAGTAAAGGCGATCCTAACCCCCAAATATTTGAGGGTTCTATCTTGCCAAAATGGGAAATTTTTCTTAAGCATTTTTTTGTCCTTCCTCCAAACCCCATCCCATTGCTTCACTTTTATCTAGATTTATTTTCATATTTGCCAAGGATGCATATCCCTGGAATTCTCTAAGCAAATTTATGTGATATGTGCTTCTGTAATATAAAATAACATGTTGTCTGCACAAGCAGCTACTTTATGCATACATACTCCCACCTTAATATCCCGTATGTTGGAGTCCAGCCTCACCCTGCACAAGAAGAGCTCCAACGATAATACAAAGATCAACGGCGAAAGTGGACAGTCTTGTCTCGTCCCAATGAGAACTTTCTTCTGCTTCTTCTAACTGTGAGCACGTCACTGTGCATAACATGTTTATGCGGCCAGCAAAGTGAGGACTTGTATATTCTACACCAGAGCAGGTGCTGCTCACCCCCATTCCCTGCCGGGTGCCCAGCCTCCATCTTTCTTTTGATTTTTTCACAACCCATTTTTAATAGGAAATGGGTCTGACAGCATGCCATTAGCTTTAACTCTCCCATTTGGTTGAGAATACAGGGCCATAATCTTACTGCTCATGCTATCTTGTATTCCTATATAGGACCCCCTCGATGAAGGCCCACTCCACCTTGTCAAATGCCTTCTCAGCATCTGTTGACAAAAACACTACAGGCTTGGAGTAGGCCCCCATCCACTGGGTCAAATTAAGCGTTCAAACAGTATTGTCTCTGGCCTCTTGTCCTCCTATGAACCCCACCTAATCTGAATGGATCAATTTGTTCATAAGTGGAGACAGTCTATTTTCGATAACGCTTTCGCAAAAACTTTCACGTCTACATTTAATAATGCAATCGGTCTATAACTCTGGCACTGCAATGGGTCCTTACCCTCCTTTTGCAGGACCGTAATATGGGACTCCAACATACGGGGTGTGCAACCCCCCCTTGTACCCTCTGACCCATTGATTTCATTAAATGCTTCCACCATATGTCCCGCTACTTGTTCTTCACATATCTATTTCCCCACATCTATTTCCATACTCATAAAATGTGCTCTTGAATCTCAAAGCTGTAGTTTTGAATTTATGGAACATGAGTTCCTTCAGCTTTTCCCTTTCCCTTGTTAGTTCTACAAGAATTTCTCTGTCCAGTCTCTCTTTATGTTGTTTTTCTAATCTATGTTATCCAGAGCCTGCTTCATCTCCCTCCTTTTTTCTCCTGGCCCCTTCCTGAATCAGCACTTATATGCCTCCCAGACCGTCATATCTGACACCTATTTTAATCAAACTGCATTTAAAGCGGAATATAACCCTGCATTTCAACTTTGCTCTAAAACATTATTTACAGCATATTATATGCAAAAAGCATTTTCTTTTACTAGACCAGCATTGGAAGGTTTAAAGTTCCGTGGAGAGATATGCAGAAGTTCAGATTGTTACATTCTATTTAGTTGAATGTATCTATTGATAAATGTTACACACTCTTTGGCTGTCCTCCAGCTCCTTCTCAGTCAGAGAGAGTGAGTCACATTCAACACTTAGATTCATTTATGTAAACAAAATGTATCTATGTCAGCTTCGGATGCGTCTGCAGAAATCTCCAGGAACTTTAAAGCTCTGTGTAACCCTTCCAATGCTGGTCTAGTAAAAAAAAATGCTGGTTGCATATAATATACTGTACATAATGTTTTAGAGCAAAGTTGAAATGCAGGGTTATATTCCGTTTTAAATAGTAATGCTTAATGATTGATATATGAAGAATAACAAAAAAAAGTTATCTAAAAAACTTAAAACTACTGAAGTTTGAAATGACAAGTCTAATGTTTATATAATTACAGCAAAATTATTAATTATTCACCAAGAATAATGCATATTACCTCTCTTGTGTTCTAGAATCACAGTGGAAGGTAGAGTCTTTCAGGTAGGCCTCAGTCAGTAGAGTTTCAGGCTCAAAATACATATGCAGCCTGGTAGGACTTCTTATAGTAAAGTTTCTAAGATGGAGTCTGTTAGGGGATTTTATGGTGACGCACAAAATTCAAACGGGTTATCTTAGCAGGTGCGTACATATATGGTGCTACTTGGCTTATTAACGTAAGCAACCTACGTCTTTTCTAATCAAAATTACATCAATAACATTTTAATTACATCTTATGACCCAAGTGGTGTTCTTATGACATCTGGAGTGAGGTAAACCAAAATATATCATATGTTATCTTATTCTAAGACGTTGGCATGTTCTGTGGTACATCATTAATTAACAGGGATTTTCTGAGTGCCCTCTGTGGTCACAGGTTGTACCTACATGTCTTGATCACATGCTTTATTGTTTAATCACATGGCTTACTGTTTTGGTTTAGTATTCATAACAAACAGCCATCTGTTTTAATACATGCTAAAATATATAGAAAGCAAACTTATCTATCTTAATGTATAGGTCTATTATCAATCAACTTATTAATTAATAATTCTATGATCACTATACATGATTAACATATTTTAACATATCTCAGCTTAAAGCAGCTTAGTTTCTGCTGTGTATATCTCTGATGGGCAAGCCTTGCATTAAGCACGCATTGCAGCAAGAACTGAGTAAAGTCAGAACATTTCTACAGTGCTATCTCAATATAAACATAACCTTGTACTGGGAACAGACAGCTTACTGCAGAAAATGACACTAAGGATTACTCTAACCAAGAATCTAACTGATTAAAGAATAACTCTGCGTATAAACATACAATTTTGAAATGTACTCAAATAATTTGCTAAACATTTAAAAAATATATAATCAGCTTAAAGGGAACCTACACTGAGAAGGATATGGATGTTTCCTTTTAAACAATACCAGTTGCCTGGTGGTCCTGCTGATCTCTTTGCTGCAATAGTAGCTGAATCACACACTTGAAACAAGCATGCACCTAGTCCAATCTGACGTCAGTCAGAGCACCTGATCTGCATGCTTAATCAGGGGCTGTGGCTGAAAGTATTTGAGACACAGGATCAGCAGGAGAGTCAGGCAACTGGCATTATTTTAAAAGGAAAAATACATGTCCTTCTCAGTTTAGGTTCCCTTTAAAGCAAGATTGAGATAATTTGTCTGCAATAAATATGAGATTTTCTGACAGCGGGAGAGGTCAGTGGGTGCTCCTGGGGAGATGGGGAGGGGGTGTCAAAGGGTTCTGCCGGGGTTGGGGGGGGGGGGGGGGAGTCACAAAGTGCGGGGGGGATGGTCAATGGATCCTGCTGGGGGTAGAGAGATCATGGGGGGGTGGGGGGGAGTTATCACCGGGTGCTGCCGAGGGGTGGGGAGAGAAAGGTCACTGGGTGCTGCTGGGAAAAAGGGGGGGGGGAGAGTCTGAGTACTACGCACAGTGGGGTTTACTGGATACTACTGGGGGAGGGGAGAGGTCAATGGGGGTGTTGTCACTGGGTGCTACCGAGGGGTGGGAGGAAAAGTCAATGGGTGCTGCCGGAGAGGTGGGGGAGAGGTCACCAGGTGTTGCTGAGGAAAAGGGGTGGGGGAAGGTCACAGAGTGCTGTCGAGGGGTGTGGGGGAGAGGTCACTGGGTGCTGCTGGGAAAAAAGGTAGGGAAGGTCACAGGGTGCTGCTGGGGGGTGGGGAAGAGGCTACTGGGTGCTGCTGAAAAAGGTGTGGGGGGGAAGATGTCACAGGGTGCTGCTAGGGAAAGGAGAGGTCACAGGGTGCTGCTAGGGGTCACTAGGAGTTTTCAGGAAGACTCCACCTTACCTGCCCAAGCTGGCTACTCCTGTCAGGGTTCCACTGCACTCCTTAGTGTGGGAAGAGCTTCTGCTAGGCAGGACCTATGATACACAGAAGTGGAGCTTTCACGGCAGGGGGTGGGACTTCACCCATGTCTGTAGTTCAGCAATCAGCAGCATGGCACCTGGAGATCAAAGGGCCCTCTTGCTGCTGCTGCCACCCCTGTTGCTTCCTCTCTGTCGGGACTTCAAGTGGAGGCAGAACATTTGCTGACCCAGAGAGAAGGGGCAGAGCAGCATGCAGAGACTGAAAAGCTCCAGGCAGGCTTCGGCTCACACTGAAAGAAAGATCCAGGCAGCAGAGCCATGCAGAATGCTGTAGCATGTAACATGGCTCTGCTACCCAGAGCTCTCTCCTCGTGTGTACCAAAGCCTTCCTGGAGCTGCTCACCTAGTCTCTGCATAGCATCCATATTAATCGGCTCTTTGGCCACATTAATGGGACTTACGGGGGGGGGGGGGGGGGGGGTCTGTGCACGTGCCTGTTTGCAAGTAGACTTAACTAGATCTGGAATCCAAAACCCATATTATTGAATCCTAGAGGTTAATAAACTCCTTGCCTAATTCAAGCATCTAATTTGATCTGAGCACGTTGCATAGTTACATAGTTAGTTTGGTTGAAAAAAAAGACATTCGTCAGGTCCAACCAGAAAAAATAAATAAAAATAAAATAGTAAAAAAAATAAAATAAAACATCATCCTGAACCTGCACATATCCCAGTTGATCCAGGGGAAAGCAAAAAACTTACAAGGCCTGGGCCAACTGGCCTTAAGCCCAATCTACACGATACAATTCTTTGTACGATTTGGTTACGATTCTATTTTCGATCCGATTAAATCCGACATGTCCAATCGGAATTCGATTTGATTCAATTCGATCTGCCATTGCATAACAATGGCAAATCGAATTGAATTGAATCCCGATCGGACATGTCGGATTTAATCGGATCGTAAATAGAATCGTAATCGAATTGCACAAAGATTTGTATCGTGTAGATGGGGCTTTAAGAGGGAAAGATTTCTTCCTGACTCCAGATGGCAGTCAGATAAATCCCTGGATTAACTCTTCTGGGAATTACCTAAAAATTATAGCCGTGAATGCCCTTCAATAAAAGGAAAGCATCCAAGCCCTCTTTAAATGCAGATATAGAGTAAGCCATAACTACATCCTGAGGTAAGATATTCCAGATTTTAACCACGGTCACTGTTACATAGTTACATAGTTACTTGGGTTGAAAAAAGATATATGTGACGCCGGGCGACGCCCAGTCGGCCAAAACGCAATTGCAGTTGGTTAGCGACACAAATCGTTAAACCAAGATTTGATGTGTAGTATCCCTCTGCCTAGGAACAGCTGGGGGATTTGTCTTAGCCGAGTAAAAGCCTGGGGGGAGGTGTTAATTAGCTTGGACATATTCCCTGTGGAAGGCAGAATAACATGGAGGCATTAATTCCCCGTTCTGTTCTGGGAACCAGGTGACACCTAGATGTTAATTAGCCAGAGGGGTAAAACACCAAAAGCTTGTTCAGCTAGAACGAAGCTTCCCCCAGGAGCCAGCAAAGAGCTCACTCTGCCTTTTGGGAAAAGACAGGATGAGCTCACAGCAGGGGACCAGCCTACCCAGCCAAACCGTCTCCCTGGTTTAAAATGGTGATGCATGTGATGTATGGTTTCTACTTATTAAAGAAAAAAACGAGTACCCCCCAGAGGTGGGAGGAATGTATTCGGATCCGTTAGAATTGGACCAACGTCTCGGTATACAAATCATAATCATACCTCGTTCGGTTAAGGAGTTATGGACCCCTCGGTAACCGTACGCCCTAACGCCCGCATCCAAGGTATCATATTAATCGGTAGGTTCTGGGGATCGAGAATATGTAATTATTATTTGTGTGCCGGCCGTGTAGGTCAGCCTAGAGAACATGTCAGGATTATGGGGCTGGTAAAAGCCCCTGCCCAGATGTGATTACCATAATCCGGCCTGGGGGCCGACTCTGGAAGCCCGCCTCTGAACTCAGCTCTATTAAAAGTGAATGAGCTGCCCGGGCAAGGCTGTCCTCCACCCTGAAACATCTTGAACTCATCTGTGCCAGCTTGAGGATATGCTGGCATCCACCTGGTCTGAACTTTGATTGAAACCGAGAACTTTATGATTCTTCCCACAAAAAGGACATCTTTCCAACTAAGTATTTTTTCTCCTTTTATTTTTCATACTGGCTATTACTGTTTTAATAATTGTTGATTTTAATAATTGTCTGTATATATTAATTATTTATATTGCGTGAATAAAAGACTTTATCAAAGTCATCCACTGTCGGCTACCCTGCTTATCAGCCGCACAACTGAACCAGACCTCTGAAGAGACGTTACTATTGTTTGTTGTTGGCTAAACAGAATAGAGTGTGTGTAACCGGTTTTTTATTTGTAGATCTAGGCTCAGACAGTCAACGGGCTCCTCTGTCCCATGGTAACAGAGGTGGTGGCAGATACCCTGGAATCGTGTGTAAGTTGTAATTACCCATATCTCACAGGCTCCCTTCTGGTTTGTCTGCGGCTAACTCCCAACGGTTCCTGCGCATTGACTGCGACCAGAGTTCGCACGATCCGTGCGCTGGCACCGTTTGGAAGGCCATTTGCGGTCTGACCACCAAGGCGTCCTGTGACAATATACGTCTTTTTTTAACCTCTTTCTAAATAGATGGCGAAAACCTTTTTCCTCCACATGCAAATCATATCTCCTTGTCCGCCGTACAACCCTAGGGACAAAAAACTAATCTGCCAAGCTTTTGTTGTATTGCCCTCTGATGTACTGTATTTATACATGTTAATCAGGTTATGTCTCAATCGCCTTTTTTCCAAGCTAAATAAGCCCAGTTTGTCTAACCTTTCTTGGTGAGATCTTCTATGCCTCTGATTAATTTAGTTGCCAGTATGCCGGCTGGGCGGCTTTTCAACAATATACTGCGTTGAATGGATTAGGAATTAGCGTCTCCAAGCACTTGGAGCTCACAGAGGGCTGAATGTACCAAACCCTGATACTGGCCTCAGCCTTACTGCTTCCCCCCGCAACAAACCTAACTAACATAGCTCAACTGTCAATGTGTTTCAATTTTTTTCAAAATAAACAGAATAAACATATAAGACAGTAATGTAACATCACCAACCTAAATATCACATTGTTTGCATTAGTCAGTGTGCAAAAATTGAATTTGCATAGGTGCCAAGCAGCGGCCCCTTCTGAAACCAGTGCTGCAACAATGGAGAGGTAATCATAAGCACTACTCAATAATGAAAAGTGCAAACAACTGTAACTTTAGATATAGTTAACCATATAAATAGTAAAAGATTACTACCTCAGTTGATTGAGTACTAACACATAGCTGCCCCTATGTGTAAGTGGGTCAGGCCCAAATCCGTAATCAAATATTGATATATATGACGCGGGCGGGAGCCACAGGGCCCAGAGGGATCATACACCCGAGGCCCCCACCAACATCTGCTAGCAAGCTAGGGCCCAAGTGATACTCAAATATAGTAGCAATAGAAAGATTACTTAACCTCCCTGGCGGGATTACTTAACCTCCCAGGGGGATTTCTCAGGCCCCGTTGGGCCGATTTGCACAGTTTTTGGTTTGCAACACGCAGCTAGCACTTTGCTAGCTGCGTGTGCAGTCTGATCGCCGCCCCCCCCCCCCCCCCCCCCAGACCCCGTACGCTGCCTGGCCAATCAGTGCCAGGCAGCGCTAAGGGGTAGGCCGGGACTCCCAATGACGTCACGACGTCGATGACGTCGGTGACGTCATGCCGCCCGTCGCCATGGCGACGGGGGAAGCCCTCCAGGAGATCCCGTTCTTTGAACGGGATCTCCTGATCTCCGATCGCCGGAGGCGATCGGAGGGGCTGGGGGGATGCCGCTGAGCAGCGGCTATCATGTAGCGAGACTTTGTCTCGCTACATGAAAAAAAAAAAAATATTAAAAAAAAAAAGATTTGCTGCCCCCTGGCGGATTTTTTGCAAACCGCCAGGAGGGTTAAGCAAAAAAACAAAGAAAAATGGTATTGAAGGAAAATGAAAAAGGAAAGAAAGAAAAAGACAAGAAAAAGGAGAAAGAGAAAAGAAAAAGGAAAAGGGAAAATGCGGTCTGGAAGAGGCAACAAGGATAGGGGGAAGCCCATGGGAGGTCGATGGTGGAAAGCTCATGTGGCAACACTAAATCACCAAAATTATTGATGCTACCACAACGCCAGGAGGGCTATAGTTTATTAAGCAGGTCAAGAAGTCATTACATTTTTATAAGTGTCAGTTTCCTCAAATTCCCACCAGGGTGTCCAGGTGCGATTAAATTGTTCAAATCGATCATGGAGGGAATGCGTAAGGTCTTCCTTATATTTAGTGGATTGGATCTCCCTTAGCCATTCTGCAACAGGGGGAGCCTGGGTTGACTTCCAATGACCAGTGATGACCAGTCTCGCAGCGTTAATTAAGTGTTTTGAGAGGGATTTTTTATATTTACCCAACCTCCTCGGGGTGTTGTGCAACAGGTAATAAGAAGGGTCGTCCAAGGGTGCTACGACGGTAATTTTAGTGATGATAGACTTAACAGCATCCTAAAAAGGCACAATAACCGGGCAGCTCCAAAAAGTGTGGAGCAGAGTACCCCCTATGAGCCAAACAACGCCAACACAGAGGGCTGGAATTGGGAAACATCCTGTGAAGTCTATCTGGTGTATGGGACCACTGTGTTAACATCTTATAACCAGACTCCTGGGCACGTGCCAATATAGAAGATTTCTGAGACACAATAAGTATCTTTTGCCATTGAGAGTCCGTGAAAGTCTTACCGAGGGAAGATTCCCATTTGGTACACAATGGAGAGGTTAGACCAGAATTGGGAAGTAGCATTGAGTATATTTGAGAAACTTCTCGTGTGACATGCCCATCGCCACTGCACAATTTCTCGAACGGGGAGAGGGCTCTGGAGAACATTGCAGCATTACCTAGGCTCGATAGATAGTGTTTAAACTGCGAGTGAGACCAGATGTCTAAGGAAGGTGACTTCAGACGATCTCTAAGTGATGTCAGATCCGCCTATTTGCCGTTTTCAAGGAAGTGGTAGGCTCTGATGGGACTGGGAACTATCCATTGTTTATAAGCCCCTTTACACATACCTGGGGGGGAAGTCAGGATTGTCCAGCAGGGGGATAAAAGGGGAAGGCCAAGGGGAGTTAAGGACTGACCTATTCATTTTATGGAAAATCCTCACTGTGTTTTCAGTTAATGGGGGATTGTTAATAATAGGATGGTGCCTTAGAAGACCATGGCATATGATGTAAGTGAAGGGAAACCAGATCATGTTCCATCCCGACCCATTGTTTGAAAGTACTATGTCGATGCCAGTCTATGATATGCACAAGGGCCGAGGCTCAGTGATATAAGGAAAGATCCAGAATAGACATCCTTGGGCAAAATCGTTAGAGCATACTTAAGTCTGGGAGGTTTATTTTTCCAGATAAATCTCTGAAATAGTTTCCTAATTTCTTTAAAATAAGAAGCAGGTACGGACAATTGGAGGGCTTGGAAGTCAGAGGAACCATGGTAAGATATTCATCTTGATAATGTTTACCCTGTCGAACTAAGAGAATTTTGCTACATCTCATCTCTTCAGGGCTGCTCCAATCTTAGAGAGTAAAGGGAAATAATTAAGGGTAAAGACATCATTAAAGTTATTAGGTATTTTAGTGCCCAAGTATGATATTGCATGAGGGGACCAAGTAAAAGGAAAATTGGACTCTAGCTGGGATTGTAGGTTGGGAGGGAGACCGGCATTTAATGCCTCGCATTTACTATAGTTTACTTTCAAATTAGACAACCTACCATATTTAGTAAATTATTGCATAAGGTTAGGGAGGGGTATACAGTATGTGGATTTGCTATACAAAATATAAGGTCATCGGCGTAGGCCGCCAATTTATGCTCAGCTGATGGAAATCGAGCCAGGGAGGAATGTGCTGCCTCTGCTGTGATAGGGAGAAGTTATACATGTCCCCTGCACACTCTGTGTGTGTGCTTTGTTTACTAGTCACAGACAGAGTTCTCTGAGGGGGAAGAAAGCTGTCTCATGCTGAGAACAGTGAGAATCCCAGACTGGAGTGCAGATAATTCTCTATCTAATAAAAACTTGTAGTATACTGTAACATGAGATATATACAAACATCACTTCCTGGTTAGCGGCCATGTTTTTTGTTTGTAAACACTGCCTAAAACTGGCGATTAAAAGCCAGGATCGCGTCGGGGAGCTGCGGAAACAGCAAAGAGGGACCCAGGAGAACATAATGAATAGAATGGTATGCTTTTTATTGTAAGAATTTGAGAGTACAGATTCTCTTTAAAGCGGACCCAAACCAAACATTTTTTTAATTCAAAATATTTAGTTGCACCACTCTGACACATACAAAGATAATAAACACTCCTTCAAGCCTATGAGCATTTCAGTGCATGCTTTTCACCCTTCTCTTTTCATAACTAGGGTTATATAGGTGGCAGCCATTAGCAATTCCTCTTTTGCCGGACACTTCCTACTCCACCAGTTTCCCGAATTCTGTCTCGGCAATATGAAAGGAAGGAAGGGGTTCCTGCTATTTATTATTATAATGTAGAAAATAGATTGTATTTCTGAAATCTTGTATTTTTAATTTGGGTCCACTTTAAGTAGGGAAATGGGCCTATAGTTGGAGTAAAGGGATGGGTCTTTGCCCGCCTTATGAATCACAGTGATGTGAGACAGTAGCATATCACTAGGGAAGGGTGTAGGCGTATCAGGATCAGCAGAGGAGTTGAAGGCCTTGAGAAGAATTGGATGCAGCAAAGATAGGTATTGCTTGTAATAGAGCAAGAGGCGACTGCACTTGTTACCAAATTCATAATAATGGCGTTTACAGCGGGAGTCTGCGTATCGTGCTTTGAAATATAGAATATAAATATAGAAGGGATTTTAGCTTTTCCCGTTCAGCGGTCAAATCCGTCCTTGACATAGAGCCCCTATGGAGTACTTCTAGTCTATATATTTCCCCAAGGGCCTTGTCAATTGCCTCATTTTACTCCTTTTTCAGTCTACTCCCTTCCTGTATCAAAACACCCCGGATCACACATTTATGGGCAGCCCACACCATCATAGGGGACATTCCTTTCACGTCATTAGTTTCAAAGTAGTTAGTAATAGCGGCCGCTACTCTGCACGCAATGACCTTGTCCTTGAGGAGAGAGGTATTTAGTCGCCAAGAGAATGGGCCCCGTCTTCCCTCAAGGATAGCAATCTGAGCTGCAGAAGCAACTGACAGGAGATAATGGGATAAAAGAATATGGTCGATATGGGAGTATGTTCCGTGGGGAGTAGAGAAAAAGGTATATTCCTTGTCTAAGGGGTCCAATATATGCCAAGCATCCACTAGTTGCCTAGAGTGTAGCGCAGTTTTGCATTTATGGATTAATCTGTGCGGTAGGGCAGTTTTACCTGAGGTGGTGTCAAGGGCACGGTCCAAAGCTACATTGAAATCACCACTGATGACTAAACTTCTCTCCGCAAATGCGTCTAGTTCTCTTAAGAAGTGCTCCAGGAACGTCTGTTGTCCTGAATTAGGTGCATAATATGACCCAAAGGTGAACGTTTGATTGTTAATCCGGCCTTTTAACATAATAAACCTGCCCTCAGTGTCTTTACATAACTGAAACTGGGAAATTGGGACATCTTCGGACAATAATATAGGAACCTCTTTAGACTTGGAATCGGGAGAATTGCTCAGAAAGGCCCTAGGGAAAAATGTATCATCTATTTAGGGTGCTCAGAGCCACGTAAATGCGTCTCTTGAAGAAAGGCCACATGAGTTTTGGTCCTACGGAGTTCAGTTAACAGAGATCCTTGGCCTGTCTCCTCACAACATCTATCTTCAGCCTGCCAGCATCCATATCTTACTTATGTGCATTGCAGTGTTCTCTAAACCACTTTCAGGGAGACCTTGGTATGCAACCTGGTGGAAAGAGTGGTCCGGTCCCTCCTCAAACACACCACACTGAACTGTTGGAAACCATTCCAGTTTGCTTACAGAGCAAACCGGTCCACAGGCAACACCATTAATATCTACCTGGAGTTTATTACTGATCAACTGGACAGGCTGGACTCGTATAACAGGAATCCCTCTCCTGGACTTCAGTTCGGCCTTTAACATCACCTGCTCCTGCATTCTGCATGACAATCTCAAAGATCTTGATGTCCATCCAACTTTCCATCTTTGGATCACGGACTTTCTCTTGCACAGGTCCCAGGCTTTTAAGCTGGGTGACATTTCCAGACCTAGAGTGACCAACACTGGCGCTCCTCAGGGCTGGATATTGTCAATGTTTCTGTTCTCTCTATATATGAGCAACTTCATATCCGCAGCAAACTCATTGAAAATCATCAAATTTGCAGACGGTACCACAATTGTTGGCCTTATCAGTAAGAACAATGAGTAGGCTCATAGCCAGGAGGTAGACAGAGTCTGCAATTGGTGCAGAGAGAACAGGCTAGTCCTTAACACAACAAAAACCCCATCCCAAATTTATCTTGATGGCACCGAAGTCGTACTACTATCTGTGCACTACCATCTCTGACGACCTGACCTGGAGGGCCAGCTACATTTTTACTTAGAAGAAGGAGCAGCAAAGACTATTTCTCCATTGCCAACTAAAGAAGTTTGGCATGGCTCAGGAACTTCTAAGGTCCTTATACTTCCTTTACTCATCCATCCTGGTCTGGTATGCTGGCTCTTCCGCCAGTGACAGAAACAGAATTCAGAGGGTAATCAGCTCAGCTGAGAGAATTATCAGAACCCCCCCTCCCCCTTTAAACCTCATCTACAACACCAGATTGCGTGCTAGAGCAACAAAATTGCTGGCTCCACTCCCACTCAGGCCACAGCTTCTTCAGTCAGCTCAAATCAGGTCCGAGGTTCCGAGCCATCCCCGCTAGGACTATAAGGCGTAGGAACACTTTTTCCCTGTAGCTGTTAAGACTCTGGGTAATATGTATGTTGTTTCTGTAAAATCCACGTTGTTTTACTTCCATTTCTGTGTTACTTTCAGTGCCAAATCCATTTCCAGATACGACCCAGTTATGCTTGGCAAAATAAAACGGATTCTGAACTTGTGTTATGTGTGCAATGCATGTTACGTACGCTTCGGTAGGATTTTATTGTAGTTAACTGACTCAGTCCCATAAGTGTGTGTGTATGTACTGTATGTATAGGGGTCAGGGGGCAGGTTTCCTTGCCTGAGGTGACAAACATCCAAAAATGGGCCAGGCATCCCCCATATTCCTCTTACTTTGGCCTTGAATTACACAGCATCCCAGTTTTTGGTTTCTTCTTACAAGATTTTATTTCAACAAGAGTAATACCTGCGCCAAACTACAGTAAAATACCGAAGCTTTTAATAGTAGGTTAAAAAACATTAAAACATCAATATTGCCAGTACTCGACTGATAGACAGGGTAGAAACAACACTTGCATGTGATCACAGCAACAACTCTCACACCACCACACTATGTACTGAGAGATCTCACACCAGCGCTTTCTATCTAGCTTCTAAGTACTACCAGTGGATCCATTCATCTTATCTAGTTCCCATTTCCATTCGTCACATTTGATTATATAATCTTTGTAATCTTCTTTTCTAAGAAAAAGTTCTCTTTAAAAAGTGATCACATGCAAGTGTTGTTTCTACCCTGTCTATCAGTCGAGTACTGGCAATATTGATGTTTTAATGTTTTTTTAACCTACTGTTAAAAGCTTCGGTATTTTACTGTAGTTTGGCGCAGGTATTAGTCTTGTTGATCTTTTGTTTTTTCGAAGGGGATGGGAGTGTAACCCCTTATATACTGTGCAGCCTTGTTTTAAAATACGCAGAGCGCTACAACTACAATTTAAAGATTTTATTTCAGCCATAAAATGCACAAAAACAACAGTAAAAAGTACAGTAATAATGTGTCAACATTCATGTTCATTTAAATTACCTTGACTATAGAAGGTGTTTCCAGAAGGTTAAACTCAGATGCATTGGCTAGGTTTTTCATTTGCGTCATTTTCCAAAGAATTGGTTGAGCAGGGCTTAACGTCAAAAGTCTGGATGTTCCGTAAGTACTTTTTTCACTAATAAATTTAATGTCTTTATGAAGAGGTGGAGACAGTGCCAAGACAGGATGTACAACAGAATCAAGAAGCCTGTAAAATGTACAGTAGCAAAAAAATTATAGAACACCTTAATAATGTGAAACAAAGTTAAGGCAAACAGCGTGAAAGTGCACAATACAGGTTTTAAAGGACAATTATCAAAGTTGACTACAATTCTAAATGCCACATATATTTCCAGTAATTACTAGCATATAGCGATAAAGGCTTTTTTTCATCTTTTTATTTTTAATTTTAAGAAAATATAACATTTACAGAGAACAATTTTCAATGTAGGCATTACTATGGAGGACTGTGTCCAGCATATTCAGCATACAGAAACAGTCCTCGTGGTCTGTAATCCTGTGATAAAAAATATAGCATCAAATAGTGTGCAAATAACTCATCAGCTGCTCCTGTGTCTCTCTGCCTCATGCAGTCTAAAATAAATAGCGTTTACAGCCAGGAAGAGCTCATACTGAATGGGGAGTTGTCACGTTCCACATCTGCTGATGACTATGTTATGAACTTATTGCATGGACTTCCACTATCCACCAGCTGGTGCCTGTCAATATTTACAAGGACTTGCAGTTTTTTGTCTGACCCACAGAGGCCTCTAATGGAACTTTGTCCATTCACCTTAGCTGCTTCCTGTTACATGGACTATTTAAGACTGCCTCTTCCGGTCAGAGTTCTTGGACACTCCTGTTATCTGATTCCTGAACCCTGTATTCCTGATCCTGTTTGCTAATCTAATTACTTGTTGCTGAATCTCTGCTTGTTCTGACTCTGCATTGGTTTATTCCTCTGTACCTCGCCTGTATCTGATTACTCGTTGCTGACCCCGATACTCTGTTCTGACTTGTAATTGCCTGTTCCCTGTGATACCACGCTATTTGTATACATTTGTATGTTTGTATATATTTATCGTTATTTGCATTAGTTAGATAGATAGGTTGGACAGCATGTGTGTATATTGCACATTCTCGATTGGTTGGTGATCACCTGTATATATTTGCTGTGTATGTGGTTTGCATATGTTTGCATCTTATTTGGATCACTGTATACAGGGTAGGCCATTTATATGGATACACCTTAACCTCCCTGGCGGTTAATTTTTTTTGCCACTTAGGCAAAAATCCTTTTTTTTTAAATTTTTTTTTGTTTTTGTTTCATGTAAAGCTACCAGAGTGGTAGCTACATGAAACACCACTAGAGGGCGCATGTATCCCTCTAGTGCGATCGTCGCCGGCATCAAAAGCAAACAGGGCAACGCGTATATAACGCGCTCCCCTGTTTGGCTTCTCCTGTCGCCATGGCGACGATCGGAATGACGTCATGGACGTCAGCCGACGTCCTGACGTCAGACGCCTCCGATCCAGCCCATAGTTCCGGGCAGTGAAGGGCTCTGGCGGGGGGGGGGGCTCTTGCGCCGCTGCGTGCGGGCGATCGCTGCAGAGTAGCGGCGATCGAGCTGTACGCGCGGCTAGCAAAGTGCTAGCTGCGCGTACAGCATTTTAAACCGAGCAAATCGCCCCACCAGGGGCTGAGATATCTTCCTGCGCGGCATAGCCCGAGCTCAGCTCGGGCTTACCGCCAGGAAGGTTGATAAAATGGGAATGATTGGTGATATTAACTTCCTGTTTGTGGCACATTAGTATATGTGAGGGGGGAAACTTTTCAAGATGGGTGGTGACCATGGTGGCCATTTTGAAGTCAGCCATTTTTAATCCAACTTTCATTTTTTCAATAGGAAGAGGGTCATGTGACATCAAACTTATTGGGAATTTCACAAGAAAAACAATGGTGTGCTTGGTTTTAACGTAATTTTATTCTTTCATGAGTTATTTACAAGTTTCTGACCTCTTATAAAATGTGTCCAATGTGCTGCCCATTGTGTTGGATTGTCAATGCAACCCTCTTCTCCCACTCTTCACACACTGATAGCAACACCGCAGAAGAAATGCTAGCACAGGCTTCCAGTATCCATAGTTTCAGGTGCTGCACAGCTCGGATCTTCACAGCATAGACAATTGCCTTCAGATGACCCCAAAGATAAAAGTCTAAGGGGGTCAGATCGGGAGACCTTGGGGGCCATTCAACTTGACCATCTTGCTGGAAAAACTCAGGGAACGTGCCAGCTTCAGTGGATAAAGAGGGAAACAAATCATCATGTAGCAATTTCGCATATCCAGTGGCCTTGAGGTTTCCATTGATGAAGAATGGCCCCACTATCTTTGTGCCCCATATACCACACCATACCATACATTATTTTGTTCCAACAATCTTGGAGGGATCTATCCAATGTGGGTTAGTGTCAGACCAATAGCGGTGGTTTTGTTTGTTAACTTCACCAATCACATAAAAGTTTGCCTCATCACTGAACAAAATCTTCTGCGTAAACTAAGGGTCCTATTCCAATTTTTGTTTTGCCCATTCTGCAAATTCATTGTGCCGATTTAAGTCATCCTTGTTGATATGCTGCAATATCTGGAGTTTGTAAGTGTTCCATTTGTGAGTAGCTAATGTCCGCTGAAGGGAGGGAGGGAGGGGGGATAGGCCACCTGCCCGCCGCACAGAAGGGAGATCCCCAGCCCGCACAGACACCGCATAGAAGGGGGATCCCCCTCGCCCGTTCAGCCCCCAAATACAAGAGGGAGCCCCCGCACGCACATTCTCTGCCCGCCGATCCGCTGCCCAGGGATTCCCTATGGTGGCTGGATGCTTGTTCTGCACGGTGGGGTAGCACAGATCGCTACCCACAGTGTGCAGACAGGCATCCAGCCATCCTGGGGAATCCCTCTGATGAAAAAAAAAAATGCAGCCGGCGGGGCAGAGAAACTGGAAATCTCCCTGTCGGCATAGGCGAGCTCAGCTCGTCATTAACGTTTTTTGCAAGTTTTTGCTGTACAAGCTCAGCTCGTCCATACCGCCAGGGTGGTTAAAATGTATCCATATAAATGGCCCATCCTGTATATGTATATAGCACTGCCTGCTGTGTATGTGGTTGCATTCATGCACCATATGGTTTTCATTGAACACTTGCACACTACTGTTCCTGTTTCAGGGTCAGTATTTCTGCAAATTGTGGTCATTCCTAGCAATACCTGCTTGCTACGTGACAGTAGTTCTGGCCATTATACACTGACCACTGCGGCAATACTGTGCACCGATTCCTATTGTGTTCAAAAATGGGTCCGCAAACAAATTTATTATTATGCCTTGCTGGCTGATGAGGTTGAACATAAGTGTCGTGCTGAATATGCTGCTTATTCTACGGTTGAACTGCAGCAGTTTATTAGCCAAACATGTAGTTATGTTAAAATGGGAATCTTTCGCACCCAAGATATTGAGAACTTAGCCTGGAATGATCTTGCATACCATAAAAACATATGTTTCCCTGCAACCTGATTATGATGAAAGTATAGTCAGTGATTATGAACCACCTTTTGACAATTATGCCAAAGAAGCTCTGATTAACTTGTTGACAGGGAATGTTTACTTGATTACTGCTCAAACAAAGATAAACAGACCGTGCAAGCTTGCATTGATTCTCTTCAGTCCCTGGTTACTCAGGGAATATGCAAGTATAAAAAAAGCTTCATTTTTGCTAAATGCATGGCAGAAGATTATCTCTGCAGGTTCCACAGCCCTCGCCTCACCTGTTGCGAGTCCAGTTCAGGTTGACTTTAATTCTGAACAAATTAACATGTACTGTAATTATTTGAAGAAAGACAGAAAAGCCTTTTTTTTTTATTCCATGTTAACTACTTTAGGACTGCACTGATTAAAATCTACGCCCTGTTTTGATGGCTACCTGGCTGCCAGGGTGTACAGGGAGTGCAGAATTATTAGGCAAATGAGTATTTTGACCACATCATCCTCTGTATGCATGTTGTCTTACTCCAAGCTGTATAGGCTCGAAAGCCTACTACCAATTAAGCATATTAGGTGATGTGCATCTCTGTAATGAGAAGGGGTGTGGTCTAATGACATCAACACCCTATATCAGGTGTGCATAATTATTAGGTAACTTCCTTTCCTTTGGCAAAATGGGTCAAAAGAAGGACTTGACAGGCTCAGAAAAGTCAAAAATAGTGAGATATCTTGCAAAGGGATGCAGCACTCTTAAAATTGCAAAGCTTCTTGCAAAGCGTGATCATCGAACAATCAAGCGTTTCATTCAAAATAGTCAACAGGGTCGCAAGAAGCGTGTGGAAAAACCAAGGCGCAAAATAACTGCCCATGAACTGAGAAAAGTCAAGCGTGCAGCTGCCAAGATGCCACTTGCCACCAGTTTGGCCATATTTCAGAGCTGCAACATCACTGGAGTGCCCAAAAGCAAAAGGTGTGCAATACTCAGAGACATGGCCAAGGTAAGAAAGGCTGAAAGACGACCACCACTGAACAAGACACACAAGCTGAAACGTCAAGACTGGGCCAAGAAATATCTCAAGACTGATTTTTCTAAGGTTTTATGGACTGATGAAATGAGAGTGAGTCTTGATGGGCCAGATGGATGGGCCCGTGGCTGGATTGGTAAATGGCAGAGAGCTCCAGTCCGACTCAGACACCAGCAAGGTGGAGGTGGAGTACTGGTTTGGGCTGGTATCATCAAAGATGAGCTTGTGGGGCCTTTTTGGGTTGAGGATGGAGTCAAGCTCAACTCCCAGTCCTACTGCCAGTTTCTGGAAGACACCTTCAAGCAGTGGTACAGGGAGAAGTCTGAATCCTTCAAGAAAAACATGATTTTCATGCAGGACAATGCTCCATCACACGTGTCCAAGTACTCCACAGCGTGGCTGGCAAGAAAGGGTATAAAAGAACAAAAACTAATGACATGGCCTCCTTGTTCACCAGATCTGAACCCCATTGAACCCTTGTTCACCAGATCTGAACCTGTGGTCCATCATAAAATGTGAGATTTACAAGGAGGGAAAACAGTACACCTCTCTGAACAGTGTCTGGGAGGCTGTGGTTGCTGCTGCACGCAATGTTGATGGTGAACAGATCAAAACACTGACAGAATCCATGGATGGCAGGCTTTTGAGTGTCCTTTCAAAGAAAGGTGGCTATATTGGTCACTGATTTGTTTTTGAATGTCAGAAATGTATATTTGTGAATGTTGAGATGTTATATTGGTTTCACTGGTAAAAATAAATAATTGAAATGGGTATATATTTGTTTTTTGTTTGTGTTGCCTAATAATTATGCACAGTAATAGTCACCTGCACACACAGAAATCCCCCTAAAATAGCTAAAACTAAAAACAAACTAAAAACTACTTTCAAAAATATTCAGCTTTGATATTAATGAGTTTTTTGGGTTCATTGAGAACATGCTTGTTGTTCAATAATACAATTATTCCTCAAAAATACAACTTGCCTAATAATTCTGCACTCCCTGTAGATTTAAAAAAAACGACGCCGCGCATTCTTGCAGCTCCTGACGATCTGGCCACTGTATCCCCACCGCAGCTCACTCGCTCTGCCCTCTATATAACTGCAGAGCGCTGTGAGCGGGTCAGGAGCTGATTTAATTGGCATCTGACCCTGTCTATCAATGTAAGCAGCTCCCATTGGCTTATATTGATAGGCAGGGTCAGGAGCCAATGAAAGCGGCTCTCGACCGGCTCAAATCAGCTCTGCCGTCATAGAGACGGCAGAGTGGGTGGCCCAGGTTCCAGACGTACGGTAGTGACAGCGATTGCGGCAGGTATGTGCGGCGATTCAACGTTATTCATCTGTGTTCCTGTTTCTGTACCGGCGGTCTCTGGTCTTTAAAGTGAACTTCCGGACTAAAAATCGACTCAGCAGCACTGAAAAGGCTTGGTGTTTCTTTAACAGTTTCACAGCATCAGAACTTTGTTTCTCTTATACAAGCCTCATTTTTAGCTGCACAGAAGAAAACTGCCCGGGCTTTTTTCCCCTGATGCTGTGCAAAGCATGATGGGATTTCTGATGTTGTTGTTCTCTTTCTGCTGTTTTGGTGCAAATTTCTTTCTCTTACATTTTGAATTTGACATTTGAAGCCTAGCGTGTGCAGCTGGGAGGGGTAATCAGGACACAGTACAGTTGGAACTGTTTCTCCTGCTCCTTGTCACCTCTTTTCAACCAAAAAAGATGGCTGCCCCCATGACAAAGATGGCAGCCCCCATGAATCACAAACATTTGCCTGTTCTTTTAAAACAGGGTGGGTAAGAGATTATATTACCCATCTATTCTAATTAACATAACTAATGTAACTTGATGACAGTATGTTTGTTTAGGCTGAAGTTCCCCTTTAAGGGGGCAGAGACCGCTGATACTTATGTGTTTAAGCAAAGCTCTGCGTTTGTGATGGGATGTAAGTGTGCTGTGGAGAATCTGTTGTCTGAAAGAAGATGTAAGCCTGAGTCAGCGCGTGCACTGATTAATGCATATTCAGAAATCCTGTCATTATGCAAACCTCCTGTTAACCCTTTGAACATCTCTCACCTAGTTCAGAATTATCAGTGCACTGCAGTTAAACAGCCTAAATGTCAGTCTTCCAGAAAGAAACATTTGGATTTTGTGTTCAACTCTGACCATATTGATTGTTTAATTTTTTTGAAGAGAGATATGGAAGGATTCTGTGAATGTTATGTTGAAAAGAGTGAAGAGTATGTATCTGCCAGTATACGTGCAACTGAGTCTTTGCTGGTGCATACGCTTTGTAACCAAAGATTAGCTATTGCTCTGATCACTACCTGGCGTGAAATCATTCCTTCCTGTTCCCACTCTCTTTCTTCTGCTCATTTTCCATATACCTCTTCCTGTGTCCAGAACTCTGAACCTGCAATAGTTACAAAAAACCTGTAAAATCAGCACCATTGCAAACCGCTATCAGGTCCACACCCTGGTCCTGGCAGTATCCAGTTACAACAAGAGAACCTGCTCTTGCTCCAGTTTCCAGAGTGGTAACCAAGACTAGACGCAAATACTTTTTAACAGCTTCCATTTCTCCAGTCAACTCCGGTTCCGTGCAGCCTCCATCCAACTTCAGTGCTGTGCAGCCTCCATCCAACTTCAGTCCTGTGCAGCCTCCAGTGAATTCCAGTCCCGTGCAGCCTACATTCAACTTTATTCCTATGCAGCCTCCAGTTATCTCCGGTCCTGTGCAGCCTTCATCCGTTTCTAGTCCTGTGCAACCTCCATCTTACTCCGGTCCTGTGCAGCCTCCATCCGATGCCTATCTGGTGCAGCCTTCAACCATCTCTTCTTCTGTAGAGCTTCTATTAGTCAACACCTGTTTGGTGCAGCCTCCAGCCAATGTTCATGTGAAACAAGTTATACAGACTCTAGCCTTCATTTCACAATGCAATCAATATCAGTTTGTTTAACCACTTTACCCCCGCCCGTACGAATTTCTTCGTCCCTTTTTCCATCCTTTAACCCCCAGGGACGGAGAAATCCGTACTTTCCGCGCTCCCGCTCGCTCTAGCGCGCACTCCCGCCGGTAAACACGCCGCCCTCCGCTTGCCCGGAGATCAATGAACGGGAAAATCCATTCCCGCTCGTTGATCTAAGACCCGCAATGATCCGCTGCTGCTCCGCTGAGCAGCGCGATCATTGTGAAAAAAAAAAACTCAGCCACCTAGTACTTCCTGCAAGGGTCCGGAAGGACGCTTGCAGTTTGTATTAAACAAAAAGTTACTGTTGACATCTTGTGGCCAAATAGTAAATTACACCCTAAAGCATTTTTTACATAGAAATAAATGAGTGTTACACAAAAAATTAACTCCTTACCTCCCACACTTCCCAATTTTTTTTTTTTTTGTAATTAAAAAAAATAAAAAAATTTACAATTAAAAAAAATACATAAATAGTTACCTTAGGGGCTGAACTTTTTAAATATTTATGTCAAGAGGGTATAACACTGTTACTTTATAAACTGTGGGCTTGTAATTAGGGATGGACACAAAACTGAAAAAAATGCACCTTTATGTCCAATTAAAATATTGGCCCCAAACATTGTGATAGGGACATAAATTAAACGGTTTTATAACCGGGACAAATAGGCAAATACATTTAATGGGTTTTAATTACAGTAGCATGCATTATTTAAAAACTATAAAGGCTGAAAACTGAAAAATAATACATTTTTTCCCACATTTTTTCCTATTTTCCCATTAAAAAACATTTAGAATAAAATAGTTCTTGGCATAATGTCCCACCTAAAGAAAACCTAATTGGTGGCAAAAAAAACAAGATATAGTTCATTTAATTGCGATAAGTAATGATAAAGTTATAGACGAATGAATGGAAGGAGCGATGAAAGGTGAAAATTGCTCTGGTGGTCAAGGGGTAAAACCTCTCAGTTGGAAAGTGGTTAATTGGTGCAATTGCTGCTTCCTCTTTCAAAAATCTGCTTTACAATCCTGACAGCAATCAAAATCTGTTTAATTGGTACGATTGCTGCATACATTGCTACTGAGATTGTTTAACCCTCCTGGCGGTCTATTAAAATCCGCCACAGGGCAGCGCAGCAGTTTTTTTTTTTTTTATTATTATTATTTTTAAATCATGTAGCGAGCCCAGGGCTCGCTATGCCCCCACCCGCTTCGATCGCCTCCGGCGATCTCCGATCAGGAAATCCCGTTCAAAGAACGGGATTTCCTGGAGGGCTTCCCCCGTCGCCATAGCGACGGGCATTTAAAAATCCAAAACAGGCAAAATGAGCGTGAGCCGGGTCACCATGACGCACGGCGTTTCAGAATCTAGCTCTTTGCTCAGATAGCTCAGGCACACACTCTAACATACATCTCACCTAGCCTGCTATATAAAACACCATGGAGGACCTGATGGAAGACTGTGTTAGTCTTGACATTTGCATAAATCCATATTCATGAACTATTACAGCCTTTAAGGCTAATGTTATATTCACTTGCATATGCTCATAGTTCATATTCATATTCAACATGTATATAAATAAATAAAGATAACCCCAGAAGAGCAGAGCTTAGATCATATATTACACTCAGACTTACTCACCAGAGATAAACTCCCCGGAATTCCGTCTCTCATTGTGTAATTCTCTATCAGCGCGGTGCCAGCCAATCACAAACGGGCCGACACCGTCCGCTTAGCTCAGTCTCCCCTCCTCTAGCCGCCGACCAATCACAAATGCGGCTACAACGTCCGCTTCCAGACTTATGTTACTTAGCCATAGAGAAACACGGCGTCCAGCCGTAGAGACGGGCGGCACCGCTCCCGCCCCCAACACCGCCAACCAATCAGATATATAAGCGGCAACGTCCGCTCAAAAGCATGTAAACATGCTAAAAACCGCATATAAAAGGTAAATAAAAGGCGGCGAAAAATTAATAAAGGGGAAAGAGCGAGCAATCCATCCGTCTCATAGGCTATCTGGACCTACTGTGTCAACGCACAATGCAACTTTATTCATCAATCGGCTGGCAGTACAATCTATTTCCCATCATATTCACATAAACAAATGCTAATTAATATGTGCAAATAACGCAACATTATATACACAAGGTCTAGTTTATACCAACCAACCGATTGACTATTAACAGTACCTAATTATACCTAGAAAGCACAAGAAAACACATCATCCTAGGTCATCACATTTGTCAAGTCATATTCTCCATTTAACCCTTTAGGCTCTAAGGTCTCTAGTTTTTTTTATCCAATAAGTCTCTCTTTTCAATAACTGTTTTTTTCTCTCACCCCCATTCCTCAACACGGTAATCCCTTCCAGCACCTGTACCCGTAATTGTGACAGACTATGATTAAAAGTAGTGAAATGGTGTGAAACAGCTAATTCAAGATTCTTATTCCTAATTGTGGATTTATGAGAGGATAACCTGTCTCTCATGGCCTGTGTGGTTTGACCCACATATCCAATCCCACAGGTGCATTTTAATAAATAAATTCTCAATTGGAGTCACAGGTATAGTGCCCCTTTATTTTAAATTTGGTGCCCCTGCAGAGATGGGTAACTGTATGACCTTTTGTAATGTAACTGCATAAATGGCAGTTAAGACATGGATAAGTACCGTTTTTCATCTTCATTGGTGGTTTCTCTGGCCCTAAATCACCCTTAACAATTATATCTCTCAATGAAGGGGCCCTTTTGTAAGACATAAGTGGGCGTTCACAAAATTCATGTACATATGGTAGGCCTTCTCTTAAAATGGACCAGTGGCTATTAATTATTTTCTCAATTTTATCTGACAATACATTAAATGTTACACAAGGGATTCTGTTGTTATCACCTTTAAATTTCCTTTTTGACCTATTGAATCTACTTTTACCGCCTAACTCCATCTTTCTACCTCCTACTAGACAACCTATAGGATATCCTCTAGCTAAAAACTTGTACTTCATTTCCTCTAGTCTAACAGTCCTAGTTTCAGGGTCACTGACTATTCTCTCCACCCTCTTAAACTGAACTTTCGGTATATTGTTTTTGACATGTGGAACATGAAAGCTGTTATAATGTAAGATAGAGTTTCTATCTGTAGGTTTTGAATATAAATCTGTGGTCAAACGACCCTTTTCTTTAATTACCCATGTATCCAAAAAATTGATCTTATTACAACTACTCTCAATTGTCAATTTAATCTCTGGACATGCAGCATGCAACTGTCCAACAAAGGTCTCTAGGCTCGAACGTGGCCCCTCCCACAAACAAAATATATCGTCAATATATCGACGCCAAAGCAAAACATGTTTACAAAAAAATGAGTTAGAAAACACAAATGCGTCCTCATAGAGGCCCATAAATAAATTTGCATAGGAAGGGGCCACGTTCGAGCCCATCGCTGTGCCCCTACGCTGCATATAGAAGGTATCTCCAAACAGGAAGTAGATGTATCTCAGTACAAGGCACAATAACTGAATCAAAAAGCCCCTTTGTTCATTGTCAAAATATGTGCTGATCTGTAAATAATGTTCAATTGCCTCCAATCCCCCATCATGGGGTATGGAAGTATATAGACTGTTCACATCCATAGTGACTAGAAGCACTTCTTCACTCAAATCATCAAAGGTAGAGATAGTTGTCAAAAATTGTTGTGTGTCCCTCAAATAGGAATCCAGAGTATATACAATTGGTTTCAAGATCTTATCTAAAAAAATCGCTATATTAGAAAAAACTGAACCTATCCCTGACACTATAGGTCGACCTGGAGGATTCTGTAACCTCTTGTGAGTATAGATAATAGGAATCCTTGGATTTTCAATCAATAGGAATCTTCTCAAATCTTTATCAATAAGTAGTTTTTCCTCTGCTCTAATTAATAATTCTTCAATTTTCTTATTAATCATCTTGGTAGGGTTTTCCATTAGTTTCTCATAAACCTCTTCATCACTCAATTGTAAAAGAATCTCTTTCTTATATGCCTCTGTGTCCATGATGACAACTGCTCCGCCTTTGTCGGCCGTCCTAACCACAATTTGTTTATTCCTAGCTAGAGAATTAATAGCTTGTCTTTCCCCTATTGTAGCATTACTAGTGATGTGCTTGATTTTTTTGGCTTCAAAATCGGCTTGTAATCTAAGAATGTCTGTATTCACATTTTTTATATATCTATCAATAACCGGATGACTCATTGGTTGGAAATTGCTCTTACTTCTCAAGCCCCATTCTTTTAAATTAATGCTCCCTATAGATTCCCGTTGAGTTGAAGTAAAAATATATCCTCCAGCGAAAAAATTCTTTAACTTTATACTCTTAAAAAAACTGGCCTAATTCTAGATCTAGGTTGAAAAAAATCGGGAAAAAAAGTGAGGCAAAAAGATAGTCCATAATTTATTATGCAATGTTCCACAGATGATAACTCATATTGAGAAATATTCACTACAAGATCCACTTGTTTTATTTTCGTACTCTCAATTCCATCTTGGAGTTTCCTCTCTGCCTCTCTTTGTTTACGTTTTTGGAATCTCTTGCCTCCCCTCCGCTTGTGCTGTCCGAGTTTTGAGATTGTTCATCCGTCACAGCTAAAAAATCACTTGAGGACTGGTCCATGGCTTCTCCCGGCATTCGAACTTTAGGATTCTTTTTGAATTTTCTAGGTCTCCCCTGTTTGAACCGTGTAAATGGAAATGCACTCGGACTTCTCTGCCAACGATATACATAATCGGATTGATAGTCATGAACATCACGGTGGATTTTTTCCCGTTTTTGTTGCTCAAGACCAAATTCATATTCCTTGAGCCTGGCTAAGAGACCATGGTAGTATTTTTCAAAGTCCTCCTCCATCAGCTCCGATACGTTGTTACAGAGAGTTGCAATCTGTGCATCCAATATAGGAAGTTCTTTCATAATCCTCTGTACTGTGATCAGAATGGCATCAAATGAGGCCTTGTTCCAGACCTGCTCCCATGTAGTACAATATTCCTTGCATTTTGGAAACAGAATTGGAGAGATCTGAGCTCTCATACTTCTTGGTATCTTTCCATCCTTGTAGTATTCAACAAGCGTCTTAGCATGTAAAACAAGATCTATGCAGTGTTTTTTTTAAATTTTCCAAATCTCTTTTTGTTATAATAGGGTCTGGTGCTTTCAGGAAATCTTTGCCTGCGGTGACAGAAGCCACAATATCGGCCGCATCTTTCTGTGAGAAAGTGAATGAAATACTCGATGCCTTATCGCCCAATTCTTCCATTGTGCTAAGTCACAGTACTCAAAGTATTCACATTATCTTCAATTGAGACAGCACCAATGGAGCTTGACGTGCAGCGATCAACCCTGGAGTGCACAGGGTACTTAATCAAATATGATGTCAGGATCGGCACCGTCTAAAGAAGAAACGCTACATAGATCTGTGAAGGCGCTCACACGCTTTATGGACCTGAACCAGTTTTATATGCTCCTGTACTGCCTGATGAAGCGGGACTGTTGACCGTGAAACGCGTTGCAATTTTATGGAGCTGTGAATAAATTGTATATTTTTTACTCTGCATTTGAGTACCGTATTTTTCGGACCATAAGACGCACTTTTTCTCCCCCAAAAGACGGGAGAAAAAGTCCCTGCGTCTTATGGTCCGAATGTAGCAATTTACACATGTTGTAAATAAAACCGTTCCTTACTGTGTGCGCTCTGTGCGGTCTCACATCCTCCTGCCTCCATGCCCAGTGTTCCTCCTCCATGCTAATCACTCCTGCTTCTCTCTTTGCCACTCGTGCCCCCGCTGCAGCCATGTGCCCGATGTGCATTCCTGCTCTCTGTTCTGCCGCCAGCCTGCTTCGGTAACATGTGTACATGCCCGATGCGTACTATGATGCGGCCAAACTGCTCCACGCCACCGCCAATCGGGTTTGCTCGTTGCCTGCAAACTTTCCACGGCTTAGAAATCCACTGCCGCTCATCATCCCTTCTTTCCGCCGCCACTTGCTACATTGCCCGGTGCTCGGTGTCCCCATGCCCGATGCGTACTCTGATGCGGCCAAACTGCTCCACGCCGCTGCCAATCGGGTTTGCTCGTTGCCTGCAAACTTTCCACGGCTTAGAATTCCACTGCCGCTCATCTCCTTTTCCCTCCGCCACTTGCTACATTGCCCGGTGCTCGGTGTCCCCATGCCATGTGCGCAGTGTACTGGCGCTGAAACTCCGCCCACCACATGGATGCCGGTGTCCCGTTATGGAACGAGTGACTGCTGATCTCCGCCCACCACTCCGCCCTCCGCTGGATGGATGCCTTGAAACGCATCTCTGGGCATCTCCGCCCACCACTCCGCCCTCCTGTGGACAGATCGGCAGAAAACCGCCCACCACTCCGCCCTCCTCAGGACACTCTGCTAAATGTATGGGCAGAAGACCGCCCACCGCTACGTCACACAGCACGAGTGTTCTTCACAGGCAGCAGCAGCTTATACGGTACAGTAACGCTGCTGAAAGAAATGTGGCTTCTGGAAAATTTTACCTGTAGTTTACACGGTGTTCTACTGTAAGCAGCACAGAAGTTCCCTACCGTTATATTCACTGCTACCCAAAGCCTTAAAATATAAAGTTTGGGAACTAAGCCATTATACTGTATACTGGCCCATAAAGCATGCACAGACTATTCTTCTATTCAGCATTATGGCAACTTGTATTGTCACACAGTGTAAATCACTCCAGCTTCTTTACCAAGGCTAAAAGCTGTCAGCAAAGTTCAGTGCTAGATGTGTGGCTATACCCATAAATCATGCAAGAGACTCTCTCTGCATGATGGGTATCTACACATCCTACTGGTAACACTGAACTTTGCTGAAAGCTTTTAGCCTTGTGAGATAAGCTGGAGTGATTTACACAGTGTGACAGTATGTGTGATACCATAGATACCATAGAGTGCTAGATAGCGGAGAGTCTCTGCATGATTTATGGGCACTGTTTTTGGGACACTGTCCTTCATATGTACAGTATAAACTTTGTTGTTAGAACTGCAGAAAAGAGGGTGCTTTTTCCCCTACAGTACCTTAAATAACAGGCTGAGTGCTTACGGCACCCCCATTATACAGTACTGGTTTCCAGATTGTGATTACGGCCGTAAAGGTGTGGGGAAGGTGGGAGGTTATTGAGAGTATTAGATGATATGTGGGGGGTTTCGAGCACCTGATGGGATATGGGGGGGGGGGGAGTTATGAGGCCAGGTGATGGAATATGGGGGCTATGAGAGCACCTGATGGAATATGGGGGGCTATGAGAGCACCTGATGGAATATGGGAAGAATCAGAGCACCTGATGGAACATGGGGGGCTATGAGAGCACCTGATGGAATATGGGGGGCTATGAGAGCACCTGATGGAATATGGGGTGATATGAGAGCACCTGATGGAATATGGAAAGAATCAGAGCACCTGATGGAATATGGGGGGATATAAGAGGACCTGATGGAATATGGGGGGATATGAGAGGACCTGATGGAATATGGGGTGATATGAGAGCACCTGATGGAATATGGGGTGATATGAGAGCACCTGATGGAATATGGAAAGAATCAGAGCACCTGATGGAATATGGGGGGATATGAGAGCACCTGATGGAATATGGGGTGATATGAGAGCACCTGATGGAATATGGGGTGATATGAGAGCACCTGATGGAATATGGGGTGATTATGAAAGCACCTGATGGAATATGGGGTGATATGAGAGCACCTGATGGAATATGGGGTGATATGAGAGCACCTGATGGAATATGGGGTGATTATGAAAGCACCTGATGGAATATGGGGTGATTATGAGAGCACCTGATAGAATATGGGGTGATATGAGAGCACCTGATGGAATATGGGAAGAATCAGAGCACCTGATGGAATATGGGGTGATATGAGAGCACATGATGGAATATGGGGTGATATGAGAGCACATGATGGAATATGGGGTGATATGAGAGCACATGATGGAATATGGGGGGCTATGAGAGCACATGATGGAATATGAGGTGATATGAGAGCACATGATGGAATATGGGGTGATATGAGAGCACATGATGGAATATGGGGTGATATGAGAGCACATGATGGAATATGGGGTGATATGAGAGCACATGATGGAATATGGGGTGATATGAGAGCACATGATGGAATATGGGGGGCTATGAGAGCACATGATGGAATATGAGGTGATATGAGAGCACATGATGGAATATGGGGTGATATGAGAGCACATGATGGAATATGGGGTGATATGAGAGCACATGATGGAATATGGGGGGCTATGAGAGCACCTGATGGAATATGGGGTGATATGAGAGCACCTGACGGCATATGGGGGGCTATGAGAGCACCTGATGGAATATGAGACCACCTGATGGAATATGGGGGTAGGGGACTGAAAAAACGTATTGGTATTACTGACAGTTCTTTCTGGATTTTGTTGCAGAAACTAAGATGTCAAAGCAGAAGAGACTGTCTTATAAAGTTGCATTTAAACTAGAAGTGATAAAATATGCCAAGGAGCATGGAAACAGAGCAGCGGAGAGACACTTTGGACCACCTCCCTCTGAAAAGATGATAAGAGAGTGGAGGAAACAGGAGGATCAGCTGCAAAAGTTGGACAAAAGTAAGCACACCTTACGTGGGCATGCTGCAAAGTGGCCAGAATTAGAGGTGGACATGAAGGAGTGGATCACTCGTCACCGAGAAAATGGGTTATGCGTCTCGACCAAAATGGTAATGTATGAAGCCAAGCGCATTGCTGTGGAGAAAGGCATTCAAGATTTCACCGGCTCGCCATCATGGTGCTACCGTTTCATGAAACGATCTGGCCTTGCTATGCGCACCAAAACCAGAATTGCTCAAAAAATGCCCAAAGAATACGAAGACAAGATACTGTCTTTTCATAAATTTGTCATTGATGCAAGAAAGAGGAATAATTATGAATTGAGCCAGATAGGGAATATGGATGAAGTCCCGCTAACTTTTGATGTCCCATCCAACAGGACTGTAGATCACAAAGGAGCAAAAACTATAACCGTTAAAACCTCAGGGCATGAAAAAACACATTACACGGTTGTTTTGTTCTGCTGTGCAGATGGTACCAAATTGCCACCAATGCTCATTTTCAAAAGGAAAACTTTTCCCAAAGAAGTGATTCCTCGGGGAGTTGTGGTGCATGTCCATGACAAAGGCTGGATGGATGAAAAGGGAATGAGGCTCTGGATTGAAAAGGTGTGGTCCAAACGTCCTGGTGGGCTTCTGAAAAAAACATCGTTATTAGTGCTGGACCAATTTAGAGCACATATCACTGACACTACAAAAAAGCACTTTAAAGATGGCAAGACTCATTTAGCTGTTATCCCTGGTGGACTTACTAGCCAGCTGCAACCGCTCGATGTGTCTATCAACAAACCCTTTAAAGTGTTTATGAGAGAAGAGTGGAATAGATGGATGAGTGCTGGCAATCATGATCTTACACCAACGGGAAGAATGAAGAGGCCCACTATTACCCAAGTCTGTGAGTGGGTAAAAGCTTCATGGGACTTGGTAAAGGAGGAAACCGTTGTACGGTCCTTCAAGAAATGCGGCATCAGCAATGCCTTAGATGGTTCAGAGGATGACCTGTTATTTGAGCATGCCAACAGTAGTGACGAAAATACCAGCAATTCTAGTGACTGTGAGGAACTGAGCCTTTTTGATTCCGACACTGATGATGAGGAGTTCTTCGAATTCCCATAAAAAAAAAAAGAACTTTTACCAGAGACCTTGAAGTTTAATGTTTTCTGTTTTATTACTACAGTCTCTTGTCAATGTGTTTTTACTGATGTTATTTGTTATAATAATGGTTCTGTGCTGCTAATGGTTCTACGCTGCTGTTCACTTTGTTTACATGTGTCCAGGACTGTTATTGTGGTTTTTAATACATAGTTACATAGTTACATAGTTACATAGTTATTTTGGTTGAAAAAAGACATACGTCCATCGAGTTCAACCAGTATAAAGTACAACACCAGCCTGCTCCCTCACATATCCCTGTTGATCCAGAGGAAGGCGAAAAAACCCTTACAAGGCATGGTCCAATTAGCCCCTAAAGGGAAAAATTCCTTCCCGACTCCAGATGGCAATCAGATAAAATCCCTGGATCAACATCATTAGGCATTACCTAGTAATTGTAGCCATGGATGTCTTTCAACGCAAGGAAAGCATCTAAGCCCCCTTTAAATGCAGGTATAGAGTTTGCCATAACGACTTCCTGTGGCAATGCATTCCACATCTTAATCACTCTTACTGTAAAGAACCCTTTCCTAAATAAATGGCTAAAACATTTTTCCTCCATGCGCAGATCATGTCCTCTAGTCCTTTGAGAAGGCCTAGGGACAAAAAGCTCATCCGCCAAGGTATTATATTGCCCTCTGATGTATTTATACATGTTAATTAGATCCCCTCTAAGGCGTCTTTTCTCTAGACTAAATAAACCCAGTTTATCTAACCTTTCTCGATAAGTGAGACCTTCCATCCCAGGGATCAATTTTGTTGCTCGTCTCTGCACCTGCTCTAAAACTGCAATATCTTTTTTGTAATGTGGTGCCCAGAACTGAATTCCATATTCCAGATGTGGCCTTACTAGAGAGTTAAACAGGGGCAATATTATGCTAGCATCTCGAGTTTTTATTTCCCTTTTAATGCATCCCAAAATTTTGTTAGCTTTAGCTGCAGCTGCTTGGCATTGAGTACGATTATTTAACTTGTTGTCAATGAGTACTCCTAAGTCCTTCTCCAAGTTTGATGTCCCCAACTGTATCCCATTTATTTTGTATGGTGCTAGACCATTAGTACGTCCAAAATGCATGACCTTACATTTGTCAACATTGAATTTCATCTGCCATGTATGTGCCCATATAGCCATCCTATCCAGATCCTGTTGCAATATGACACTATCTTCCTGAGAGTTAATGATTCTGCACAATTTTGTATCATCTGCAAAAATAGCAACATTGCTCACTACTGCATCTACTAGGTCATTAATAAATAAATTGAAGAGCACTGGACCCAGAACAGACCCCTGTGGGACCCCACTGCTAACAGTCTCCCATTTTGAGTATGATCCATTGACCACAACTCTTTGTTTTCTGTCCATTAGCCAGTTCCCTATCCATGAACACAGACTCTTCCCCAGTCCTTGCATCCTCAACTTTTGCACCAGACTTTTGTGGGGAACAGTGTCGAAGGCCTTTGCAAAGTCCAAGTATATCACATCTACAGCATTCCCAATATCCATATTAGCATTCACTACCTCATAAAAGCTGAGCATGTTAGTCAAACAGGACCTGTCTTTAGTAAACCCATGTTGATGCTGAGAAATAAGATTATTTTCTACTATGAAGTCATGTATAGTATCTCTTAGTAACCCCTCAAATAGTTTGCATACAACTGATGTTAAACTTACAGGTCTATAATTTCCTGGATCAGATTTTTTGCCCTTCTTAAATAATGGGAAAACGTGGGCTGTACGCCAATCCACTGGGACTCTGCCAGTTGCAAGAGAGTCACAAAAGATAAGATAAAGGGGTTTATCTATAACTGAACTTAATTCCCTTAGGACCCGAGGAATTAAGTTCATACTGCATAAAATATTTCAGGACACAACCTGGCTCAGAATCTTTTTTTCTTGATTTCCCTCCTCAAAAACTAGGTGCGTCTTATGGTCCGGTGCGTCTTATGGTCCGAAAAATACGGTATATGTCCACTACCAGAGGGAGGTAAGTCCACCTCGACTTCCCTCTTTTTATCATTTTTAGAACATTGTTTTACTCTGCTTGGCGCCTCTGTTCGTACATATTTCAGCATTCTAAATTATTTTTTTCAGAGCAGTCTTGTGAACTATTGACCTGTCCTCTGGCAGAGAAAAAGAAAATTCTTCACTGACAGTTGAGATGATAAACTTCGGAAGACAGACCTCTCTGCAAAGTCCTGGAGCTTAATGGCCTTTTTGCATAGTGATAACTGGAGTTTCTTAACTCTTCCTGTACTGGAAACAATTAGACATGTCTATGATCCTAATGTTTTATTTCTTAGCTGTACCACACATACAAATCATTATATCAATTTTTTTTCGCTTCAGTGTCTCTTTAAGCAGGATAATTACAGTGTAGGCTCTGCACTTATAATTCAAACATTTTCACACGTTTCTCTTGAAAATTATCAAATGTTCTTACCTTTTGTAAGGAGAGATTTCCATGTTTTCACTTGCAGTAGACACTTCTTTTACTTTCATTAACACATTTCTGATAAAACTTGCCTTGGTAATCACATTTCCTGGGGCTTGTTTTGCCACAGTGGATAGAGGTTTGGGCCTTGTCACTAAAAATAAGAGGCAATCCAAAAATTATTAATAGCCTAAGTAAACTGACAAACACTTTTTAATTAGCATCTGGTATAAAGTCGATAAAACTGAAAAATTCATCTGGTTAGAAGGGGATAGTGGTGTATTTATACTTACCTCTAGCCCCATGTGGTCTGTAAGCTCCCTGTGTCCTCTCAATCAGTCATGGTTAGTTATGCTCTTCTGCGCATGCAGAACAGTGCAACTGGCCAAATTGGTGGTTGAGATTATAGGAGAGCCGAGCGGCCTGGAAGGACAGCAAGGGAGCCCATGCACCTCACGGGGCTGCAGGAAGTTGACCCCACTTGGTCAGTCTGCTCCACAGAATTAGGGAGGAAGGGGGCCTGGCTCTTCCAGGTCCCTGAGTTTAACAAGCAGCTACTCACTTTACATGAGTTTTAGACTGGGTGTTGCAGGAATGTCAGTGGGCAGTGTTAGAAAATGACCTAGCTAGGGATCAACTGCATGCCCTTCTGTGAGTTTCACGTGCGGGTAGGGCCTGACTTGGGTATCGGTTACCCATTCCCACCCAAGTGATCCTGCAGGATTGTGATAATCTCTCCTCTCAAAACAGAACTTAAGGATACTTGGGTCCTCTTACTGCTCTGTGGGCATAAGTAATGCATCCTCTTTATGGATAGGATTTGGGACAAAATAAAAATTCCCAATTTGTTGATAGGTGGGGCGCCTCCAACCGTGCAGCAGTTGGAAGAGTGGTGGGAGGGGCAAAATATTCCATGCGTTTGAATTTATGCAGCAAGCAAACTTACTATGTTTCAAAGGGGGGGGGGGGGGGCTTGGGTATACTAGATATACGTAGGATATGTGCTTCTCCACACCTCCTGACACCAAGGCCATCACAAATTACTACAGTATCCTTCTCAGACAAATGTATGATGCTCAGGCATCTTACATCCCTAAATGGCATGATGAACTGACCAGGGAATTTTCTGATGCACAATGGGACACAGATGTTCTCTTCTCAGCAAAATGCTCCCTATCAGGTAGAGGGAAGGGAAATGCTTTAAAAACTATTTTGCGGTGGTACTGCACTCCCTCTGTGCTTCACAAGATATACCCTGAAACTTCCCCCTTCGTGTTGGAGGTGCAGAGAGAGTGTTGGACATATGACACATTTGGTTTTCAAACTTCAGACTTTATGGGTGACAGTGTGTAAGGTGGTGTTAGATTGCCTTTCCATTGAGATACCCAATACCCCGGAAACATTGATGCTTCTCATACTCCCACTAAACATCAAAAAAAAAAAATCATTAACCAGTTCAGCCTTCACTCGTTTTCACTTTATGCATCCGAGCAATGTTCACCTCCCATTCATTAGCCTATAACTTTATCACTACTTATCGCAATGAACTGATCTATATCTTGTTTTTTCCGCCACCAATTAGGCTTTCTTTGGGGGGTACATTTTGCTAAGAGCTACCTTACTGTAAATGCATTTTAACAGTAAGAATAAGAAAAAAAATGAAAAAAATTCATTATTTGTCAGTTTTTGGCTATTATAGTTTTAAAATAAAACATGCCTCCATAATTAAAACCCACGTATTGTATTTGCCCATATGTCACGGTTATTTCACCGTTTAAATTATGTCCCTATCACAATGTATCGCGACAATATTTTATTTGGAAATAAAAGAGCATTTTTTCTGTTTTGCATCCATCACTATTTACAAGCTTATAAAAAAAAAATAGAGAGAAATATTTCATCTTTACATAGATATTTAAAAAGTTTAGACCCTTAGGTAAATATTTATGTGTTTGTTTTTTTTATAGTAATTTTTTTTTTATTAAACATTTTATGTGGGTATTTTTGGGAGGGTGGGATATAAATAGTTTTATTTGGGGAAATATTTGGGTATTGTAATGTTTTTTTCCATTTACTTGTAGTTTTACTTTTTGGCCACAAGATGGCAATCTCTCTCGATTTTGTTTACATGACGTCACTCTAAGCGTACAATGTACGCTTAGAGGGACAGAGCTTCAGAAAAAGCGTAGCTTCCGAGAGAAGCTGTCGCTTTTTCAGCGGGGGAGAGGAATCAGTGATCGGGCACCATAGCCCGATACATTGATTCCTGGGCTACCGAATCCGCGGCCGCGGGAGCGCGCGGATGCGCACGTGGCCTCCTGGACGTAGATACTACATCCTGGAGGCATAAATGGTTAAAATCTTTTCTTCGTCATCTCCAAGTAGCAGCCTTACTCATACACACATATTAGAAACAGGTAGTTCCCCCCCCCGATTTCAGAGTATGTAGACAAAGTGGAGAACATTCAGAGTCTAGAGGCCTTAGTGCAAGAATCTCCTAGTAGATTGTTGACACATTTGACATCCTGGACCCCATTAGCTCTATATAAGGATTCTAAAAAAGGAAAGATAACACTGAGCCGGGATGGACTCACTGTTTCTTAAAGGGAACCAGAGGCCCCAGGAAAAAGAATATATACATACCTGGGGCTTCCTCCAGCCCCATACGCACGGATCGCTCCCACGCCGCCATCCTTTGCTGCCTGGATCCGCCGGTACCGGGTCCCGTCATGGCGCCAGTCGGCCAGTCGGAAGTGACGGGACCCGGTACCGCCGATCCAGGAAGCGGAGGATGGCGGCGTGGGAGTGATCGAGGCTTATGGGGCTGGAAGAAGCCCCAGGTATGTATAAAAGCTTTTTCTTTTTTTTTTTATTATGTTCCTCTTTGGTTCCCTTTAAAGAGACATTGTAACTAGAAAAACTGCCCCTGGGGGGTACTCACCTTGGGAGGGGGGGGGGGAAGTCTCAGGATCCTAATGAGGCTTCCCCCATCGTCCTCTGTCCCACTGGGGTCTCGCTGCAGCCCTTCAAAGCCGGCGCGACAAATCCGACAGCCTGTTCAATATTTACGTTTCCAGGATCCAGCGGGGGCGCTGTTTTGGCCTTCGGCTGCAAAGTCGACAGAAATAGCCGATCTCAGTCAGGTCCATTGTACTGCAAAGGCGCCGGAGACTTGCGCCTGCGCAGTAGAACAGACCCGATTGAGATTGGGTATTTCCACCTACTTCGGAGCGCAGCGCCGCTACTGCGCCTGCGCTGGAGCCAGAAAGGTATATATTTACATCGCCGACGTTCGGAGGGGCACAGCGGGACCCCCGTGGGACACAGGACGACGGGGAAGCCTCAATAGGATGCGGAGGCTTCCCCCTCCCGAGGTGAGTACCCCCAGGGGCCGTTTTTCTCAGTACAGGTTTTCTTTAAAGTTACTTGTGGCATGATGTGCCTTTTCAATCACACCTAGTTTCATCAACTTGCATCAGTGCAGATGATAATGTATACCTTATGAAGTAAGCACACAAACACCTGGAGCCCCAATGGTGTAGTACGTTCTAAATGTTGATTATGGAGCTAGTTAAAGATACTGTGACACTCAAAAAGATGGTTGCAGATCTGGAAAAAACAACCAATCAAAGCTTGCAGAGTATAACCGTCTCCAAATGGGCATGGGTGGGCACTGTACGTTGGTCATACTCCCAAAAGAAATTACCTTGAGCATGGAGAGCTTCAAGAGGTCACCCCTCGAAGGGGAGTGGGGATAAAGCACAAAGAAGGAGAGGCACCAAAAAGAATAAAACAGGTGGCATACCTCAAGAATGATACTATTTATGGTACAAAACATCAGCGGGCATTTTACCTGCCTGATTGTCGGCCTGATGAAGTGAAACGTTTGGGCTACTGAAATGCGATGCCTTGTGTTATTAAACATTTTGTACCGTAAGTGGTCTCATTCTTGAGGTAGGCCATCTCATTTGATTTTAATTTTGTAAAATTGTTTTATTCTTTTCAGTTCCTCTCCTTCTCCTTCTTTGTGTTTCATTAACTTGCATGTTTTCCTGGAACTCAATTGGTATTTGTGTATAATTGTATCTTTTTAATAAATATAAGTCATTTTTTTTTCTTTAGGGAGAGATGATATGTGTTCAGAGCGTAAAATTTATGAACATTATTCAGTAGTTGTTGCTTGATTCAGTGGCGGCTCCAGGAAATTTTTTTAGGGGGTGCTATGCAGGTGCTGGACCAATTTCCGGGGGAGCTGACGTTTTGCGCGTCGCGCCAAAAATGGGTGTGGCTACAACCTGGCGAAAAAATGGGCGTGGTCATGACCGGATGAGGGCGGGGCTAACTGTAATTTAAAGTGAACCCAGGGTGAGAGTGATATGGTGGCTGCCATATTTATTTCCTTTTAAACAATACTAGTTGCCTGGCAGCCCTGCTGATCTATTTGGCTGTAGTAGTGAACTGAATTACACCAGAAACAAGCCATGCAGCTAATCTTGTCAGTTCTGACAATATTGTCAGAAACCCCTGACCTGCTGCATGCTTGTTCAGGGTCTATGGTTGAAAGAATAAGAGGCAGAGGACCAGCACGGCAGCCAGGCAACTGGTATTGCTTAAAGGGAGATAAATATGGCAGCCTCAATATTATTCTCACCTCGGGTTCCCTTTAAAAGTGCAACGCAAAGACAGAGGGCCCAAGTTTTGGTGACCCTTTTCCCAGAAAATTCACATAATTGTGCAGGTTTTCTCAAGAAAATACACGTAATGTGAGCAGATTTTAACAAAAACCACGTCCAATGACCCCAATATGCACAATCGTTATCAGATATGGCCCCAATATGCACAATCGTTATCAGATATGGCCCCAATATGCACAATCGTTATCAGATATGGCCCCAATATGCACAATCGTTATCAGATGTGGCCCCAATATGCACAATCGTTATCAGATATGGCCCCAATATGCACAATCGTTATCAGATATGGCCCCAATATGCACAATCGTTATCAGATATGGCCCCAATATGCACAATCGTTATCAGATATGGCCCCAATATGCACAATCGTTATCAGATATGGCCCCAATATGCACAATCGTTATCAGATATGGCCCCAATATGCACAATCGTTATCAGATATGGCCCCAATATGCACAATCGTTATCAGATATGGCCCCAATATGCACAATCGTTATCAGATATGGCCCCAATATGCACAATCGTTATCAGATATGGCCCCAATATGCACAATCGTTATCAGATATGGCCCCAATATGCACAATCGTTATCAGATATGGCCCCAATATGCACAATCGTTATCAGATATAGCCCCAATATGCACAATCGTTATCAGATATAGCCCCAATATGCACAATCGTTATCAGATATAGCCCCAATATGCACAATCGGTAGCAGATATAGCCCCAATATGCACAATCGGTAGCAGATATGACCCCAATATGCACAATCGTTATCAGATATGGCCCCAATATGCACAATCGTTATCAGATATGGCCCCAATATGCACAATCGGTAGCAGATATGGTCCCAATATGCACAATCGGTAGCAGATATGGTCCCAATATGCACAATCGGTAGCAGATATGGTCCCAATATGCACAATCGGTAGCAGATATGGTCCCAATATGCACAATCGGTAGCAGATATGGTCCCAATATGCACAATCGGTAGCAGATATGGTCCCAATATGCACAATCGGTGGCAGATATGGTCCCAATATGCACAATCGGTGGCAGATATGGTCCCAATATGCACAATCGGTAGCAGATATGGCCCCAATATGCACAATCGGTAGCAGATATGGCCCCAATATGCACAATCGGTAGCAGATATGACCCCAATATGCACAATCCGTAGCAGATATGACCCCAATATGCACAATCGGTAGCAGATATGACCCCAATATGCACAATCGGTAGCAGATATGACCCCAATATGCACAATCGGTAGCAGATATGACCCCAATATGCACAATCGGTAGCAGATATGACCCCAATATGCACAATCGGTAGCAGATATGACCCCAATATGCACAATCGGTAGCAGATATGACCCCAATATGCACAATCGGTAGCAGAAATGACCCCAATATGCACAATCGGTAGCAGAAATGACCCCAATATGCACAATCGGTAGCAGAAATGACCCCAATATGCACAATCCGTAGCAGATATCGCCCCAATATGCACAATCCGTAGCAGATATGACCCCAATATGCACAATCCGTAGCAGATATGACCCCAATATGCACAATCCGCATCACCTGAAAAAGAAAAGAAAAACCCATTTACTCACCTACAGCCAGAAGACCTTCTTTCCCGACCTCCTGTCCCGAGTCCCGACCTCATTGTGGCGCGCAGCGCCCGCGCGCCCACGATCCTCTTCCTTCCCGACGTCACCACGAGACTTCCTGCCTGCATGCAGAGAGCAGGGCTACGGGAAAATGGCCGCCCGAAGTCTGCAGAACAGGGCTCCGGGCGGCCATCTTACCGTAGCCCTGCCTGCTGCTCCGTGCTGCCGGTGTGTGAACTGACTTGGCGTCTTTTAGACGCCTGAAGTCAGTTCACTCCAGGGGGTGCTTTGGGGGTGCTTGGACAATTCTAGGGGGTGCTCGAGCACCCCCCTGGCGCCGCCCCTGGCTTGATTCCACCAGGTGGGGTAGGGTGGGGGGGTGGATGGTGGGACAGGGTTTTGTTAAGTAAAAAAAAAAAAAAAAAAAAAATGGTCCTTTTTGGAGGAGTCCTTTTTCACATGCTTTGAATTGCCATTAGCGTATAAGCCATTTCAAGTTATTGTAGTTTAACCAATTGACCACTGAGGGTTTTTTTTTACCCCTTTAGGACCAGAACAATTATCACCTGTCATCTCTCCTCCCATTCTTTCGCCAATAACTTAATCACTACTAATCACAACAAAATGATATAAATCTTGTTTTTTTCGCCACCAATTAGGCTTTCTTTGGGAAGTACATTATGCTAAGAATGATTTTATTCTAAATGCAATTTAACTGGAATAATAAGAAAAAAATGGAAAAAAAATCATTATTTCTCAGTTTTCGGCAATTATAGTTTTAAAATAAAACATTATACTGTAGATAAAACGCACGCATTTTATTTGCCCAGTTGTCCCGGTTATTGCAACGTTTAAAATATTTCCCTAGTACAATGTATGGCGCCAATATTTTATTTGGAAATAAAGGTGCATTCTTCAGCTTTGATCCATCACTATTTACAAGCACACGCATTAAAAAACAACAATATACCTTCTTGACATACATATTAAAAAAAAGTTCAGTCCCTAATGTAACCATTTACGTATTTTTTTTATGTAATTTTTTTTTCTATACACAAAAAAAAAAAAGTTTGGGTACTATTTTAGAGTGTGGGAGGGACATAATTTTAAAAGTCAGTGTTGGTATTTTTATTAAAGCGGAATATAACCCTGCATTTCAACTTTGCTCTAAAACATTATTTACAGCATATTATATGCAATCAGCATTTTTTTTTTACTAGACTAGCATTCAAAGGGTTACACACAGAGCTTTAAAGTTCCTGGAGAGAAATGCAGATGCATCCGAAGTTCAGATAGATACATTTTGTTTACATAAATGTATCTAAGTGTGGAATGTGACTCACTCTCTCGGACTGTGCAGGAGCTGGAGGACAGCCAGAGTATGTAACAATTACCACTTGTTATATTCTGCTTAGTTAAATATATCTATCTGAACTTTGGATGCGTCTGCATATCTCTCCACAGAACTTTAAAACTCTGTGTGTAACCCTTCGAATGCTGGTCTAGAAAAAAAAATGCTGGTTGCATATAATATGCTGTAAGTAATGTTTTAGAGCAAAGTTGAAATGCAGGGTTATACTCTGCTTTAAAGCGGAATATAACCCTGCATTTGAACTTTGCTCTAAAACATTATTTACAGTATATTATATGCAACCAGCATTTTTTTTACTAGACCAGCATTGGAAGGGTTACACAGAGCTTTAAAGTTCCTGGAGATTTCTGCAGACGCATCCGAAGCTGACATAGATACATTTTGTTTACATAAATGTATCTAAGTGTTGAATGTGACTCACTCTCTCTGACTGAGAAGGAGCTGGAGGACAGCCAAAGAGTGTGTAATATTTCTCAATAGATACATTTAACTAAATAGAGTGTAACAATCTGAACTTCTGCATATCTCTCCACGGAACTTTAAACCTCTGTGTTTAACCCTTCCAATGCTGGTCTAGTAAAAAAAAAATGCTTTTTTCATATAATATGCTGTAAATAATGTTTTAGAGCAAAGTTGAAATGAAGGGTTATATTCCGCTTTAAGTAAAATGCATTTTGATGTAATTTTACTATTTAACCACAAGAAGTCGTCACTCATTTTTCCAATTCACGTGCGTAAACAGCTGTTATTTCCCACAATGCAACAAGGCTCCCACAGTGTGATGTCAGGATCATGATCCTGACATCACAGTGTGGGAGGGATTTCACCACAATATCAGCCATACAGAGCCCTCTGATGATCCGTTTGTGAAAAAGAAAAGATTTATCATGGGAAAGGGATCAGCGACTGATTAGGATTAAGTTCAATTCTTGGTTATGGTTTCTCTTTAACATTTTACATTTTTCGATCATTAACCACTTCGGTACCAGCAGCCTCTGCCCCTTTAAGGACCAGAGGCTGCTGGTGCGCTAAAACTCCGCATTCCGATGAATCGCCGCAATAATCCGTTGCTCCTGACAGTCACGCCTCTCTGTCCCCGCCGCAGGCTGCGCTCTATGACGGCAGAGCGCTGTGCGCCCGTCAGGAGCCGCTTTCATTGGCTCCTGACCCTGTCACTCAATGTAAGCCAATGGGATTGTCTTACAGCAATGACAGAGCCAGGAGCCAATGAAAACAGCTCCTGCCCGGCTCACAGTGCTCTGCCGTCATAGAGGCGGCAGGGCAGCACTTTGCGGCGGGTAGAAAGCGGCGGGAACGTGCAGTGAATGGGACGTAGAGTTTACGTCCGGTCAGAACCGCAGCGCCACCAGCCCGACGTACATTTAAACTGCGTCGGTCCGCATTTGGTTAATCACATTTATTTATTGTATTTATAAAGAGCCAACATATTACGCTGTGCTGGACATTAGTTAAGATTACAGACAATATTTAGGGGTGACATACAGCAATGAGATAATGCAGAAATCCAGGGAAACCAGATCACGCAGCACAGTATGAGTACAACTTAGTAAGTCACTGGATGGGAGCATGGAGATTAGGCAATTCAAATTCATTTAAGAGTTCACTCAGATCCATAGGATGAGTGTACAGTAATGGAGGAGACAAAAGGAGGAGGACCCTGCCCGAAGGTTTACAATCTAGAGTAAGAGGTAGGGACGTGAAAGGTAGGGGGGACCAGAGTTCAGCTACTGGTTTAGAGCACTAGTGTGGATTGTATATGTGGGGAGGGTGTAGTCCAGTGTGAAAATGTGTGTTTTGAAGGCCTTCTTGAAGATGTTGAAGGAGGGGGGGGGGGGGGGGGGTGGTAGGGAGTTCCGTAGTGTTGGAGCAGTTTTTGAGAAGACCAGGAGGTGTGCATGGGATTGGGTGATGCGGGGGCAGTCAGGCAAAATTCGATGGAGGAGCGGAGAGAGCGGCTAGGTGTGTACCTCTGAGTAAGATCAGAAATGTAGGTTGGACAGGTTTTGTGGACAGATTTGTAGGCCAAACACAGTATCTTGAAACTGGACTAGATAGTAAGCCAGTGGAGGGATTCACAGTGGGGAGCCACCGTGGTGGAGCGATGGGAGGAGTGGAAAATTCTGGCTGCCGCATTCATGACGGACTGCAGCGGGGCAATTGGGGTCATAGTGAGACCAGACAGAAGGACTTTACAGTAGTCAAACTGGAAATTATGAGGGCATGGATGAGGAGTTTGGTGGTGACTGAGGTCAGCAAAGGGCAGATCTGGCAGATCTTGCAGATGTTACAGAGGTGGAAGTTTCAGGACTGTGTGAGGTTTTGAATGTGGGGGTGAAGGAGAGTGCAGAGTCCAGGGTGACACCCAGACAATGGTCTTGAGAGGTAGCGCGAATGGTAGTGTCGTTTACAGTGACATTCACATCTGGGAAGGTCACAGATGGCCAGGGTGGGAAGATCATAAATTCTGTTTTGTCCAGGCTTAGTTTCAGGAACCTAGCAGACATCCAAGAGGAGATGGCTGATAGGCAGGAGGAGACCTTGTCCATGGTAGTGGTGGATAGGTCAGGGGTGTGGATAAATTGTGTTTTACTTCAATCTGGTTCACAAACGCTTGACCCAGTACCTCGATGTCAACTCCCTGCTAGACCCACTGCAATCTGTATTTCGTTCTGACCACTCAACTGAAACCGCTCTCGCCAAAGTGGTCAATGATCTCGCCTTAGCTAAAGCTGAAGGCAAATACTCCATTCTCCTCCTCTTTGACCTTTCAGCAGCTTTTGACACAGTGAACCATCCCCCACTCCTCCATTCCTTTCAGTCCATGGGCATTCATGACCTTGCCCTGACCTGGCTCTCATCCTACCTCTCCAACAATTCCTTCACGAGCTCCTTGCATGAGTCCTCATCCACCCCCAACCACTTCTCGGTGGGAGTCCCCCAAGGCCCAGTCCTTGACCCCTTACTCTTCTCCCTATGCTCATCCTCCATTGGCAAGGTTATCTCCTCCATGGGTTTTAACTATCATCTGTATGTAGATGACACCCAGATCTATCTGATCTGGGTGTCAAGGAATTAAGTGTAGCAAAACACGGAACATAGAAAGACGTACGTGGTAATTGTGGACGTCTTAAAAGGACACCACTGACACCTACTGGTGTAAAATGGCATGTATAAGCATGGTTTGTTCTATTACATGGATACAGAGTGTGTGGCTAGAGTATCTGATAACGTGATTCACAATACTAATAATTGATTAATTCATTACGCTCTTATATATACATATGTATAAACAAAAATTATCCATAATTCTGTATACAGTTGAGAACTCGACCATGAGAAAAAATTAAGATGAGCAAATAAAACATAATATAATAATGAAAAAATAAATATATAATATATATAGAAAAAAAAGGAATAAAAGATCAATCCAATAGTAAAAAGAGGAACTATATAAAAACCATAAACAATACATCAAAGACCAAATGCACATTGACATTGTGTGCAAGATAAAGATTACAAAACATGAAGTAGTTATAATAATAAAAAAAAGAGATAATAGAGAGGACGGATTAAAAAGAGAATAGAGTGTCATGACTGTACATATGATAGGTTAATACATTTTCTCCAGCTGTTCGTTAAGACCATCCGGAGTCAGCGTTTTAGGAATCTGTATCCAATACATTTCACGTGTTTTTAAAAGCTCAAAAGAATTTGACCGGTTATGAGGAATGGATTCGATTAATGTGATACTAAAAAAATCCGGATTGCTGTCGTGATGGGTAGTGAAGTGACGTGACATGCTGTGGAGGGGGTATTTGTTAAATGTTTCTTTTGTGTTGAACTATTCTGCTTCTTGCCGGTTGTGTAGTTCTGCCCACATACTGAAGCTGGCACGGGCATGAAATGACAAATGATATACTTTGATTGGAATGTGATGATCCTGTGTGTGATCTGGTATTCTGTATAAGTGACCTGGGATATGAAGGAAGATGTCTGGCGGATGAATCTACAGGCTAAACATCTCTTGTGGTTGCAGGCTGCATTCAGTATTTTAGACTTTTGTCTGCTAATTCATAAAACTTTTCACAGGTGAGGTAGAAGTTTGGTAATTTACTGAAGCCCATTGACAAAAATCTGTTCGGTACCAGGAGAAGAGTGTGGAGCTGTCTTTGTTGTTACAAGCTGCCCGTGCAGTGAGGGCAATACAATAATAAGAGGCATCCCGACATACCTTTAGAATGTACAGGTTTGTTATACTGCCTCTGCTTGCTCTGAATATATTAGTCTTTCTTAATATTTTATTTAATGAATTAAATTTAATTTTACAGCTTAGATGAACTCCAAGAAACTTCAAACATGCCCTGCATCTTCAAACAGGAACCTAAGGGGTTAAACATCTGAAGCTCTAGGGGAAAACTCTAGGGGGGGGGGGGGGGCTGTTCCTCAACAGAAGCCCTCACAACCTATCAACATCCAATCAGCAGGACTTGCAAGACACGGGGTCTATTTCCATTAACTCTCTGCTACTGTCAGTTATAGCAGCTCTCTGCTTCTGCTTGTCACTGTTTATGTCTGCTTCTGCTGACACTGTTTATGTCGCCTCAGAACTGCTGGTAATTTTTATGGGCTTTACCGCATGTTATAATCTTTATGAATTGACATTTACCTACATTTGTTGAGGTATTTCCTGCACAAGTCGGTAATTTACCTCACTGCTCTGTAATTTCAGCTTTTCATGCGGTAACAGCATTTATGAATTGACATTTTCCTAAGTGCTTGATAAAGTCAGCTGTTTTCTGCATTACCTTATGCAGTAATGTTTTATGAATCTAGGCTAAAGAGTTGGAGATGTTAATACAGGTATGATGGGTTACTTTATGAGCATTTACAAAAAGTTAGAGCCAGCCAAGAAAAAGGGAAAAAATGTAAGAACACTATCTTGGACCACTCAAAACAAATTTATAAATATTTGTGGAAAACACATTCTGGATGCCATTGTTTCAGAAAGAAGAGATACTTTATATTTTGCCATCATATATGATGCTACACCTAACATTTCACACAGAGCAGAATGTAATAGTGATTATATATAGTATGTCCACCAAGAGCCATTAAAAGGAAGTTGGAGTGTTGAGGAAAGGTTTACTGGCTTTTTTTTATATTAATTTATTTTTTTTAAGAAGACAGATGAAGAAATTGCTAGTTACATAGTTATTTTGGTTAAAAAAAAAGACATACGTCCATCGAGTTCAACCAGTACAAAGTACAACACCAGCCTGCTCCCTCACATATCCCTGTTGATCCAGAGGAAGGCGAAAAAACCCTTACAAGGCATGGTCCAATTAGCCCCAAGAGGGAAAAATTCCTTCCCGACTCCAGATGGCAATCAGATACAATCCCTGGATCAACATCATTAGGCACAACATGCTGACATAATAATATCAAGATTAAGACATTATGGACTTGATCTAAACAACCCCAGAGGCCAGGGATATGAGAATGTAGCGAATAAGTCTGACAGAACAAAGGCGTACAAGCTAGAATACAGAAAAAATATCCTGAAGCTATATTTTGCCCCTGTGCTGCGCACACATTTAACCTTGTTGGTATACATACATACTGCAGCAAGCTATCCAGAAATTAACATTTTTTGGGGGAAGTGTTGACAGATTGTATGTCCTTTACAGCAAAGGTCCTGAGTGATGGAACATCTTGACTGAGGAAACCGGCAGTTATTTGCATAGTCTAAGGCAGGCTTTCTCAATCAGGGTTCCCTGGAACCCCAGGGTTCCTTGAGTACTCTGCAGGGGTTCCTTGGCATTTACCCCCACCGTGGGGGGGGGGGGGGGGGAGTAAAGTAGAGCACATCATAATAGGGGGTTCTGTAAAAAGAAGCATACAGTTGGGGTTTAGAATAATGAGCACATTAATTAAAAGCACTAAGATAAGGAGGCAGTATAATGAGGGGCAGTGTAATAAGGGGTAGTGAAATAAACAGGCGCACACACACGTTTAAAGACCATGCCCCTTGCAAAATAAATGCAGGGGTTCCTCAAGATCAAAAAAGGGTTTGCAGGGATTCCTTGAGATCCTAACATTATTTGCAGGGTTCCTCCAGGGTAAAAAGGTTGAGAAAGGCCAGTCTAAGAGATACCAGGAGTGCACGACGTTTTTTGGACTACATTTTGGGTGAAAGTTTTGAAGAAAGAAATATGATCTTGCAATCACGGTCTGTTTCTATGGATATTGCAAATGCTAATATCAGGGCTCTAATGGAAGAAATGCAGTCACTAGTCTTAGACAAAACTGGTCCTCTTTGCTTTCAGAAGCTACACTGTAGCAGAAAGCCAATAATTACTCTTACCAGTAATTGGATTTCTGCGTAGACTCCACTCCAGGTGAACCATGAGATTGCCCCGACTGCAAGCACAAGATGCAATTAAATAGCCACATCCTCCTACCAATTATCAGTGCTTAGACTATTACCTTGACTCAGTAGGAGACTTAAGGCTCATACACACATCAGACTATAGTCTTTGGAAAATGAAAGATCACAGACCAATCTTACCACCCTTCATGTACAGGATCTTCTCAAAAAATTAGCATTTTGTGATAAAGTTCATTATTTTCTGTAATGTACTGATAAACATTAGACTTTCATATATTTTAGATTCAAATACACACAACTGAAGTAGTTCAAGCCTTTTATTGTTTTAATATTGATGATTTTGGCATACAGCTCATGAAAACCCAAATTTCCTATTTTAAAAAATTAGCATATTTCAGCAGACCAATAAAAGAAAAGTGTTTTTAAAACAAAAAAAAAGTCAACCTTCAAATAATTATGTTCAGTTATGCACTCAATAGTTGGTCGGGAATCCTTTTGCAGAAATGACTGCTTCAATGCGGCATGGCATGGAGGCAATCAGCCTGTGGCACAGCTCAGGTGTTATGGAGGCCCAGGATGCTTCGATAACGGCCTTAAGCTCATCCAGAGTGTTGGGTCTTGCGTCTCTCAACTTTCTCTTCACAATATCCAACAGATTCTCTATGGGGTTCATTTCAGGAGAGTTGGCAGGCCAATTGAGCACAGTAATATCATGGTCAGTAAACCATTTACCAGTGGTTTTGGCACTATAAGCAGGTGCCAGGTTGTGCTGAAAAATGAAATCTTCATCTCCATAAAGCTTTTCAGCAGATGGAAGCATGAACCCACTTTTGAACCAGAAACAGCAGCAGAAGCACCTGACCTGGGCTACAGAGAAGCAGCACTGGACTGTTGCTCAGTGGTCCAAAGTACTTTTTTCGGATGAAAGCAACTTTTACATGTCATTCGGAAATCAAGGTGCCAGAGTCTGGAGGAAGACTGGGGAGAGGGAAATGCCAAAATGCCTGAAGTCCAGTGTCAAGTACCCACAGTCCGTAATGGTCTGGGGTGCCATGTCAGCTGCTGGTGTTGGTCCACTGTGCTTTATCAAGGGCAGGGTCAATGCAGCTAGCTATCAGGAGATTTTGGAGCACTTCATGCTTCCATCTGCTGAAAAGCTTTGTGGATATGAAGATTTCATTTTTCAGCACGACCTGGCACCTGCTCACAGTGCCAAAACCACTGGTAAATGGTTTACTGACCATGGTATTACTGTGCTCAATTGGCCTTCTAACTCTCCTCACCTGAACCCCATAGAGAATCTGTGGGATATTGTGAAGAGAAAGTTGAGAGACGCAAGACCCAACACTCTGGATGAGCTTAAGGCCGCTATCGAAGCATCCTGGGCCTCCATAACACCTGAGCAGAGCCACAGGCTAATTGCCTCCATGCCACGCCGCATTGAAGCAGTGATTTCTGCAAAAGGATTCCCGACCAAGTATTGAGTGCATAACTGAACATAATTATTTGAAGGTTGACTTTTTTTTGTTTTAAAAACACTTTTCTTTTATTGGTTGGATGAAATATGCTAATTTTTTTAGATAGGAAATTTGGGTTTTCATGAGCTGTATGGCAAAATCATCAATATTAAAACAATAAAAGGCTTGAACTACTTCGGTTGTGTGTATTTGAATCTAAAATATATGAAAGCCTAATGTTTATCAGTACATTACAGAAAATAATGAACTTTATCACAATATGATAATTTTTTTTAGAAGATCCTGTAGTATGAGAGCCATACTTTCACAGTATTTTCTATGGAGCTGAACTCCCCATCAGAAAAAAATCTTTACAAGATGCTGCACACACAGATGCTGTACAGACACAAAAGATCAGTATCTGCAAAAGATCTGTTCCTGCCAAAGATCCGTTCCTGCAAATTGCATTCATAGTCTATGAGATCTGCAGATCATCATACACACCTTGTTTAACTGACATTCATCTGCAGATCAGACAATCATCTGCAGATCTGAAAATCCATCCTGGTGGATCTGATCTGCAGATGAATGTTTGTTAAACAAGGTGTGTATGATGATCTGCAGATCTCATAGACTATGAATGCATTTTGCAGGAACAGATCTTTTGCAGCAACAGATCTTTTGCAGATACTGATTTTTTGAATGTCTACAGCATCTTTGTGTGCAGCATCTTGCAAAGATTTCTGTCTGATGTGGAGTTCAGCTCCATTGAATAGACTGTGTAGGCATGGCTCTCATCTTACATGGAAGGGGGTAAAATTGGTCTGTGATCTTTCATTTTCTAAAGACTATGGTCTGATGTGTGTATGAGCCTTTACCATTACATTTGGTTGGGTATGTCCACCTGGAGTGGAGTCTATGCTGAAATACAATTACCGGTAAGAGTAATTATTGGCTTCTGCTTGACTCCTCCTCCAGGTGAACCATGAGTTACAATATTACCTCTCTCAGGACGGTAGTGCTTTATGAAGGTGTCATAAGAGGACCATGGGGCAGCTTTACACATTTGGAGTACGGAGGCATAATTTATTTCTGCCCAGGAAGAGGAGACAGCCCTTGTAGAGTGTGCCGTGACATTTACAGGAGCTGGCTTACCTGGTATTTCGTGTTACTGAGAGTACTCTTGGATTGCTCTTAAACCTTTACGAGCACCCTGAAACTGAACGAATTATACTCCTTTCTCCACTCAGCAGTTTTATCTACATAAAACAAAATCATCTTCCTGACATCCAGGGAATTGAACTTTTCCTCTTTACGGTTAGAAGGATTCGGACAAAAATAAAGGATAAAGATTTCCTGTTCTCTATGGAAATCTGTCACAACTTTTGGAGAAAAACTTGGAGGTAAGTTAAAAGTGATTTTATCCGGTTGGATAGTCATAAAAGGTGGCTTTATGTTTAAGGCTTGTATTTCCCCAATACGCCTGGCTGTAGTCACTGCTACTAACAAACACGTCTTTAGCGTTAAGTCCTTCATGGAAATTTGATCCATGGGCTCAAAGGGGAATGCAACAAGAGAATTTAGGACTAAATTCAAGAACCAAGGCGAAACAGTTGGTTTCTTCACCACTGTTTTCCTTTTGACCGCCTTGATAAACCTTTTAATCAAAGAATTTAAAGTAAAAGGAAAATCAAATTATGCACCCAGGGCTGCTAACTGCTCCTTAAGGGTGTTCAATTTTAGACCCATATCTAGCCCTTTCTGCAGGAAATCTAGAAGAGATAGATAGTGGAAGTGACAGGTTTCCTTACATGTAGCAAGGTAGAAACCACTTTCTTGGATAGGCTTTGCAGAGGCATCTGAGCCATTAGGCAGCTATAAATTCTTGCCTAGGGCGACAGGAGGAGGGAAGGGAGCTTCTGCACTGAGTAGTGAGAGAAGAAATGCCTCTCTGATCACTCAGGTATCAGGTTACACAGCAGCAGCAGCAGCAGCAGCAGCAGCAGCGCCTGACTCGTCATAACTGATTCACTGACTGATTCATTCATTTCCTTCAGCTCAATGATTCAAAGAACCACAGCAATGAATCATACAAGTCAGGGATCCGAGTACAGCATCCGCTCCTAAATCCTGAGATTCATTCAGTCCCTCTCTCTCTGCTACTGGTAACTGCGTGGATGTAGAGACTGTGTAGCAGCCAGGCATTGACTGCCCCCCAGGCCGCCTTTCATTCAGTGATTTAGGGTTGGTCCTGTGTCTGCTGTATTCAGGTTTGTTGTTGTAAGGCATTGTAAAACACTGGGCTAGCTGATAAAAGTGCAATTAGAGGGCAGGCAAGCTGGTAAATATACACAGCATGATGCAGAGGAAGGTCCATGGAAAAAAATCTGTCTGGTCTCTCCCCATTGTTAAAATGACTGCATGCGCAGATAAGGTGTTAAACAGGTTGAAAAGTTTTGACAGTCTCTAGACTCCAGGAGGACTGCTTTCTGACTTGTGTGAGAGACTGGCAGGGACAGCAGTCCTATTACCAGCAACTAGTCTCTGTGTAATGTGGGACTGCAATACAGATAAGCTCTCTGCTCCATCTCAGGCTATTTTCAGTCTCACTCCACTCCTCCTATCTCTGGGCTAGTGCACGACAAAATCGCAATAGCAATCGCTAGCGATTCGCGAATGCGACTTTGTGAAGCGATTTTTGAAAGAATCGCTCCAATAAATGCTACCTGCAGCATGTTTGCGATTTTAAAAAGTCACAACACTGCTGTGGGAACACCCTCATAGGGTAACATTAGCCCAGCGCTTTTCAAATTGCTGTAAATTTGAAAAGCACTTTGAAGCACTCTTGGGGCCTGATTCACAAAGCGGTGCTAACAGTTAGCACCCTGGTGAAAAGCCCTTTAACTCAGTTTAGGCATGATAAGTTTAGATGTGATAGGTTTAGGTGTGATAAGTTAAGGCATGATAAGTTTAGGTGTGATAAGTTTAGGCATGATAAGTTTAAGCACCAACTGCCTTAGCACCGCAGTGCACAGCTGATCAAAAGTTTCGCTCTAGCAAAGTCTGGTGCACTTCGCATAGAGTTTAATGGCGCTGCTTTGCGTGCAGGACTTTGCAAGCTATCTACACTTCTCTAAACTTATCACGCCTAAACTTATCACGCCTAAACTGGCTTTTCACCATCATGGTGCAATGGTTATCACGCCTAAAGTCTCTAACTGGGTTAGCACCGCTTTGTGAATCGAGCCCAAGGTGTGCACCAGCCTTCTTCATTCATCTTTGTTTCCCTCTTTCCCTAGTGCTGAGTGTCTGTGTCTTCTTGTCATACAGGAAAGCTAAATAAAAGTGCAATCCTGGTGAGGCAAATATCTTCTTCCCTCTCTGAAAGAGAGGGAATTGTAAGGCATTGTAAAACACTAGCTAGCGTTTCTCTCCTCATTATTTCTCTGCATAAGGGATAAGACACACTATAAGGTATTGAAAACCGGGATTAGTAGAGATGGTGGTGAAAGGGAGGACATAGGTAGGTGTATGTGGGGGGATTGGCCTTGAGGAAATTACAGTGGCCATATTTCTGTTGACTCGACAGCCGATTGATCAACCGTTTTGATATTAGCAAATCGGATAAAACATTTGGGGTGGAAATCTTGGGCCAATGTGGTTGTCAGGTGCGACAATCATGGAGTGTGATAACCACGAATTATAGACAAGACGGAAACCCCGGCCATTGTCCCTCAATGTATTGTGCCCCCCTTGCTGTATTTCCGCATTGGTGCTCCACGTGATTACTGGCATATACGACATGGGGTGAATGTGTGACATAATTTGGGCTGAGGCTGCCATGATAACGGGCCTCTAGTCTGTGTTTTCCCCCAGGCCAGAAGGTCCTAGTCCTCCCCTGGTAGCAGCATAGTGTGTGTGTGTGTGTGTGTATAGTGTATGTCTACTGTGTGCTGTGTGTGTACAGTGTAGTGTATGTCTACTGTGTGCTGTGTATAGTGCTCTGTGTGTGTGTGTATAGTGCTCTGTGTGTGTGTGTATAGTGTAGTGTAGTGTGTGTGTGTGTGTGTGTGTGTGTGTGTGTGTGTGTGTGTGTGTGTGTGTGTGTGTGTGTGTGTGTGTGTGTGTGTGTGTGTGTGTGTGTGTATAGTGTGTGTGTGTATGCGTGTATATAGTGTGTGTGTGTACTGTGTGCGTGTGTGTATAGTGTGTGTATAGTGTGGACTGTGTGCGTGTGTATATAGTGTGTGTACTATGCGTGTAAAGTGTGTGTGTGTGTGTGTGTGTACTGTGTATAGTGTGTATGTTGTGTGCAGTGTGTGTGTGCGTTTATAGTGTGTGTGTACTGTGTGCGTGTGTGTGTACTGTGTGTGGTGTGTGTGTGAGTGCATGCCGCAATAAGTATATTTTATGGTGAAATGCTCTGCTGCATTACAACTATTTTCTGGTGAACCCATGTTGCAATAAGTGTATTTTCTGGTGAAACGCCGCTGCATTATGATTTTCGGGGGTCTTGGGGGTGGGGTTCACCACAGGAGTGGTGTTCACCACAAGGGGTGGGGGGTATGGGACTGGGAGCAATCACGGGGTGGGGGGCGCAACAGGATTTCTCACCTGGAGTGACAAAATGGCTAGAGACACCCCTGAGGCTTTGATTCAATAATAAGTGCCGCTCAAAAGCCACGCCTTCAGGTTCAGGCTGGCCACTGAGGGGAGGTATACTTGTCCCTGATACAGAAGATCTTCCCTGATCGGCAGGATCATGGGTTCCTCTACTGCTAAGGAGAGTAACAGAGGATACCAGGGCCTTCTTTGGCAGTGTGGGGCGATAAGAATTATCGTGGCCTGGTCTTTAATTACTTTCTGTAGTACCCTTCCCATCATTTTCAAGGGTGGTGTACAAATGCTCTCTCCAGACCCCAGTGAAGCAGGAATGCATCTAGACTAACCGTTGGGATTGAGGGAGAATCTGGGAAAAAGTGCATTGTTCCAGGCAGCAAACAGGTCTATGGATGGAAGACCCCACTTGCTGCAAATCATCAGAAAGACATCTTTGTTCAGACACCAGTTGCTCTGATATAGCTCCTGGCGGTTTAACCAATCAACTACAACATTGTCCTTTCCCTTGAGGTGAACCGACTTTAAGGAAAGAACCTTGTTCTCTGCCCAGCGGAAAATCTGCAGAGATAGAGAGATTAACACAGGGCTGTGAGTCCCTCCTTGCTTGCTTATGTGAGTCACTGACGTCTGGTTGTCTGAGTGAACAATCACGTCTTTGTTTACAAGCAGACTTTCTCATCTCTGTAGAGACCTTCCAGATCGCCAATAACTCTGTGATTGGATGAGAAGGTATTTTCTATTGGAGACCACGTGCCTTGGATGTATTCTCGACCTAGATGAGCTCCCCATCAGAGGCTTGCATCTGTCCTAATAATTACTGGATTTTGTGAGATCCAACTTACACCTCTTTGCAGGTTTTCCCTGGAAGTCCACCAGTTTAGAGAATGAATCACTGGATCTGGCAAATCGATTCCTTTGCTCTAGATCCTCTTGTCTGCCAGACCACTGATACAGTATTGTCAGTTGGAAGATTCTGTAGTTCGCCTGAGCCCAGGCTACAGCTGGAATACATGCTGAGAACTTGCCTAGGAGAGACATAGCTTATCTTACTGACAGACTTTTCTCTCAAAAGTTCCTGAGTACAAGTGATCACTTGATCCACTTTTCTTTGCGGCAGACAGGAGATCTGGTTCACTGTGTCCAGTGACACCCCAAGAAATGATTTTCTCTGATCTGGTGAAGGCTTGGATTTCTTTAGATTCAAGATCCATCCCAGGTCCTTCAGAATTGTCAGAACTATCTGAATATGCCTTGGATTTTGCAACTATCATCAGATCGTCTAGGTAAGGTACTAGAATGATCATCTGCATCCTCAGAAGGGCTGCAACCTCTATCATGATCTTTGTAAAGATCCTGGGAGCACTCAAAATCCCAAAGGGGAGTGCCTTGAACTGCATGTGAAGGACCTGGGATCGAATGCAAACTGTTGCTCTCAGATATTTCCAGTGAGCCGGCAGCATGGGAGGACTGGCCAGGGGGGAAGGGGGGAGAGTTCCCCCCAGGCTGCCTCTCATTTAATGATTTAGGGCTGGTACAGTGCCTGGTGCTTTCATGTTTTTGTATAAGGCAATGTGAACCACTAGGCTGGCTGAGGGAAATAAACTCCCAATTACAGAGCAATTAGAAGGCAGGCAAGGTGGTAAAATATACACAGCATAATGCAGAGCAGAGGCTTGCCTGCAGGGTCCATGTGAAAAAAATCTGTCTACTCTCACACCATTGTTAAAATGACTGCATGTGCACAGCTACACAAGGTAATGTCTAGGTTAAAAGTTTTCGACAGTCACTAGACTCTAGAAGGGCTGCTTGCAGACAGTCCCTAGACTCCAGGAGGGCTGTTGGCAGACAGTCCTTAGATTCCAGAAGGGCTGCTTGCAGGTGAATTCTGAACACGATGGAAACCCCAGCCATTGTAACTCAAAGGGCTTGATTCACAAAGCCGTGCTAACTGTTTAGCATGGGTGTGCTAAACAGTTAGCACGTGAAGTGCCGTTCGTGGACTTTTGCGCGCGCAAAGTGCCACGATTCGCGTGATCGAGGACTTTTGCGCACGCAAATTGCCGCGAATCGCGTCAATTTGCGCCTGCAAAAGTCCGCAAACAGCACTTCACGTGCTAACTGTTTAGCACACCCGTGCTAAACAGTTAGCACAGCTCTGTGAATCAAGCCCACAATGTATTGTGTCCCCCGTTGACAGTGCATTATACTTTACCTGTCACGCTGTCCCTCAAGTGTTCTGTATTTCCCAAGTGACTACTGGCACATAGCACGTGGGGCCTGAGTGTGATGTCATTTGGGCTTGGGCTGCTGTGAAAACGGGCCTCTAGTATGTGTTTTCCCTCCAGGCCAAAAGTTCCCAGTCCTCCCCTGGCCGGCAGAATGGGTACATGATAATATGATTCCATAAGATCTATGGACGCCATGAAGTAATCCTTCCCCAGAAGTAGAATTGCGGAAGTAATTGATTCCATGCAAAACTTTTAGTATTTTACAAAACTGTTCAAAAACCGAAGATTTATAATCAGGCGAAAATCGCCATTTGGCTTTGGAACCAGGAAGAGAGTGGAGTAGAAACCCCTTCCTCTCTCCTGAACTGGAACCTCTTCCACAACTCCCTTCTGGAAAATATTCTCCACAGCTTTTTCCATAGCAGACTGCTTCATTGGGGACTGCAAAAAAACTTGTCACACTGAAAGTTTTTGGAGATTGAATTGAATTCTGTACCCTTCCCTGATTGTCTGGCAAATGTATTTGCTTTTCGAAATCTTTTGCCAGGCCGGGAAAAAAAATGCTTTCTTCCTCCCCCCCCCCCCCCCCAACATAGTCATTGTTCAGTATTGGATTGTTTGGGGGGTATTTGAGGATTTGAGGATTGAAGAGGAAGCCTTTGGCTTTAAGGTCTTTTTTCGCCTGCCATTTCTTATTCGGTTCCTTACCTTTATAATTTTTTCTAGGGCCCTGGAATCTCTTTCTGGGAGCCTGTTTTTTCTTAAGAGGAGGAAAAGTCTTTCTTTTCAGCTGCCTTTTCTAGAGTTTGCTGAAGAGCTGAACCGAACAACAGGTCTCCTTCAAATGGGAGGCCACAAAGTTTCACCTTAGTTGCCATAGTCCCAATTTTTTAGCCATAAAAATCTGTAAACAGAATTGATCAACGCTAGACTCCTAACAGAAATTCTGACAGCCTCATTAGAAGCATCCGCAAGGAACTTAGCGGCTAATTTTAGGGTCGCGACTGATAGGGAAAAGTTTTAAAGTGGAGCACCATCTTTCAAGCGAGCCTGCAACTCCTGCAGCCACAGAAATAAACAACGAGCAGTGCAGGTGGCTGCTAAATTAGGAGACAACGAGGCAGAAATTGCCTCCCAGGCTTTTTGTAAGCATTCTCCACTTTCCTATCTGAAAAATCTTTTAGTAAACCTGTATCCTCAAAGGGGATAGCTGAATCTTTGGATAATTTTGAAATGGTAGCATCAATTTTAGAACATTTAGACCATTTGATAATGTCTACCTGATTAAAAGGATATTGCCTTTTGAATGATTTTGAAATAAACAGCCTCTTATCAGGTTCTTTCCATTTATCCACAATTAAATACACTAGTGTTTTGTGCACTGGAAAAACCACCTGTTTCTGAACTATCTGTTCTGAATACACATCATCCTCAATAGAAGCAGGTTTAGGCTTATCAATAGGAATATTCAAAGCCTAACAAATGTACACAATTCAATAGACTGCTCAGGCAACAGTTTACATTTTCCTCTAGAGCAGGGATGTCAAGCTTGTCCTGCGAGGGCCGAGGTCCTCACATTTTTGATACAGCTCAAATGAATTGATGGGTCTGAATCAGGAAAGGTGTGGTCCATCAGGTAGAACACATTCCTCTCTTTCTCAGTCCATCCTAACCACTGGCATGGATCTGGCCCTCCAGGCCTGGAGTTCGACACCTGTACTCTAGAGCTTCTGGGTGTCTCCTTCCAGAGCGTTAGATTCCCCTACATGCTCTATTTCCTCCGAGGATGAATCAACAACCCTTTGTGCCCCAAATATACTAAGTAACGGGTCAGTGAAAAATGGCGGCCAGCACCGTTAGATAAAAATGGCGCCCCATTCACTTACATTATCAAACGATATTTATCGTTTTATAAGGTTAAAAAATGGCGCCGACCTTTTGAACGAAATTTATCGTTTTGAAACTTTTTTTTTTTGTCCTGCCTGAACGATATTTATCGTTTTAACCCCTTTTTAACAAGAAAATTGTGAACAAGAGGAAAAAAAATATTTTCAAAAAGACCTTATAGTTTTGGAGAACATCGATTTTGAATATTCTCCTTCTGACCGTGGGAAAATTAAACGCCCGCCGACTTTAGCAGTTAATAGCAAAGCCCCTTCAAATGCCAGAAACGCCAAATGTGTAGGGAATGTTCAGAAGAATAGTGGGAACACGAAGAAAAAAAAATTGTTCAAAAAGACCTTATAGTGTCTGAGAAAATCGATTTTAAATCTTAAAGAGGAAAATGTATCTATTTAAATCGTGTAATGACATTTCTGCGGAAACAATTCCTGCCGACTTTAGCAGTTAATAGCAAAGTCCCCTTAAATCCTAGCAACACCAAATTTGCAGGATATGTTAAAAAGATACTGGGAAACAATATTTAAAAAAAAAATGAAAAATTTTATTTATTTATTTTTAAAATTTAAATGTTTGGGTTATGTTCTGTGTGGGACATTTTTTGAAAAAAATGACGTGGGGTCCCCCCTCCCGAGCCTCTGAAACCCCTGTCTCCCATGCAGGCTGGGATAGCCAGAATGCGGAGCCGCGGCCGACTGGGGCTTCGCACCCTGAGCTATACCAGCCCGCATGGTCCATGGTATGGGGGGACTTCAGGGAGGGAGGGGCGGCCAAGCCTTCCCCTCCCCCCCGGAGCCCTTGTCCAATCCATGGACAAGGGGCTCTTCCCCGCCTCCCTTGCCCCAGGTGGAGGCGGGGGCGACGACTCCCTGGGGGGGTTCATACATTTTAATAATCTTAATTAACCACAAATACTTACCTGTACCTTTAAAAAAAATGTTCCCACACCAATATATTCTCGGAAATGATCCAATGAACAACAATATCCTCTTATCGTGCGATCTTCAATTATCTTGATTGATGATCTCCCACGCCAATTAGAATACTATACCTTACAATGTGTCCTGCGTAGTGATGCATAGCACCAGCTCCTGCAGTCCTCCCCGCCTCCTCACCTGTCACCCTCACCTAACCTGGCACCTGGTGCACCCATGGGGGTCCAGACCTCCCGAGCCTCTGTAACCCTTTGTCCCCCATGCAGGCTGGGATAGCCAGAATGTGGAGCCCCGGCCGACTGGGGCTTCACACCCCTGAGCTATACCAGCCCGCATGGTCCATAGTATGGGGGGCTCCGGGGGGGGAGGGGCGGCCAAGCCTCCCCCCCGGAGCCCCTTGTCCAATCCATGGACAAGGGGCTCTTCCCCACCTTCCTTGCCCCAGGTAGAGGCAAGTGCGGCGGGGGCGGCGTGTGTGGCGTCGGGGCGGCGGAGATCTTCAATCAAGATGTATCAGAAGGTCGCAAGATGGAGGATACTGTCGTGGGACCTAATTGGCATAGGATTGTTTTCTTAAAGGTACAGGTAAGTATTTCTGGTTAATTTAGAACATTAAAGGACTTTTCTCGTTTGGGTACTTTGTACCACTATACTAATTTCTCCTGGGAGGGGGGTGGGCATCTGGGGGTCCCCTTCTTAAAGGGGACTCCCAGATGCCACCATGAACCCCCCCAGGGAGTCGTCTCCCCACCTCCTCCTGGGGCACTGGAGGTGGGGAAGAGCCCCTTGTCCATGGATTGGACAAGGGCTCCGGGGGGGGGGGGGGAGAGGGGAAGGCTTGGCCGCCCCTCCCCCCGGAAGCCCCCCCCCCATACCATGGACAATGCGGGCTGGTATAGCTCAGGGTGCGAAGCCCCAGTCGGCCAGGGCTCCGCATTCTGGCTATCCCAGCCTGCATGGGAGACAAGGGGTTACAGAGGCTCGGGAGGGGGGACCCCACGTCAATTTTTTTCAAAAAATGTCCCACACTCAGAACATAACCCAAAAATTTTAATTAAAAAAATAAATAAAAATTTTCATTTTTTTAAATATTGTTTCCCAGTATCTTTTTAACATATCCTGCAAATTTGGTGTTGCTAGGATTTAAGGGGACTTTGCTATTAACTGCTAAAGTAGGCAGGAATTGTTTCCGCAGAAATGTCATTACGCGATTTAAATAGATACATTTTCCTCTTTGAAGATTTAAAATCGATTTTCTCAAAAACTATAAGGTCTTTTTGAACATTTTTTTTTCTTCGTGTTCCCACTATTCTTCTTAACATTCCCTACACATTTGGTGTTTCTGGCATTTAAAGGGGCTTTGCTATTAACCGCTAAAGTCGGCGGGCATTTAATTTTCCCACGGTCAGAAGGAGAATATTCAAAATCGATTTTCTCAAAAACTATAAGTTCTTTTTGAAAAAAAATGTTTTCCTCTTGTTCACAATTTTCTTCTTAACATTCCCTGCAAATTTGGTGTTTTTAGCTTTTAAGGGAGCTTTACTATTAAACATTAAAGCTGGCGGGCAGATATTTTCCAAACGGCAGCAAAGCAGGGGTTAAAACAATAAATATCGTTCAGGCAGGATTAAAAAAAAATGTTGAAACGATAAATTTCGTTCAAAAGGTCTGCACTATTTTAACCTTTAAAATGATAAATATTGTTTTAAACATATATCGGGCAGAAGGGGGTGCCATTATTTAGCCGACGCCATTTTTCACTGGACGCCTAGGTAATTCCGTATCCAATATTGAAGGGACTACCCCAGGAGTGGCCTGTAAAGTAGGAGCTTCTTTGCAGCCAAAAACCTTTCTGCTTAACGCTTCAGAAACGTAGATAACATATCATTAAACATGTCACCACTTTCATGTTTTACCACTTGCAGTATACAGGCATTGCACAGGGGTTTGGGATAGGAAGGAGCAAGCTTTTTCTGGCATATACCACATTCCTTTATGGTTTTAAATGGCGTGGGGTCCTGAAACACACAAGCAGGAAACAAGGCCAAAGAATTAGAGTACATACACAAAAAAGCTTTGCCCCATAAGTACTGACAAACAAGACCTTACCTGCTCGGTGTCAGTATGCACCATAGTGTCCCTGCCCTGAGAGGTATCATCCATTGCGGATGGCTGAAGGGAAACGCTGATTCAGCACACTATGCCGTTGCATCCATGCATATGAAATAGATGCGTGCGGAGGATGCATGCGCGGCTACGCCAGGATGGCCGCTTAGGCACAGAGCTCCGGCCCCTCACGCTCAGCTTACCGCCGCCCAAAGCCTCTTCTCCGCATCTGAAACGCGGCTCGGTACCGGGATCCCCGCTAGACCACACAGGCGACTTGATGGCCTCCAAAACGGCACCCAAAACGTCCGCGCAAGCCGGCGCGATGGAACGCTTTCTGCGCAACACAGACAGCCAAGATGGCGCCGGCCTCGCTCCGCAGCCTGACGCAGCTCCAACCCAGCAAACCCCTCTGTCCCCATCATCCGCTCCTCTGACGGCAGAACTGCTGGAAGCCACACTGGAACGGCACTATCGCTCTCTACATGACTCACTGCAACAGGTAATCATTACAGCAGTCACTGACTTGAAAAAAGACTTAAACATTTTAGGGGAGCGCACCACCACCTTAGAGGAGAAAATGAACACTCTCTCTGTACAGCACAAAGATTTGGAGGAGGAACAAAAACTGATGCAGTCAGATATTAAATACTTACAATCTGCACAAGAAGATCAAGAGAATCGTGACAGACGACAAAATTTGAGAGTTAAAGGCATCTCCACTTCGGTGACCCCTGACAGACTAACCGCTCACCTAACTGAACTTTTTAAATCACTATCCCCAGACATCGCAGATGAGCTCTGGAGGATAGATCGTGCCCACCGTTCGTTAGGTGAAAGACAGACAACATCACAAAGGCCCAAGGATGTGATCATCCGTATGCACTATTATGAGGCAAAAGAGGCACTTCTAAAAGCCTCACGTAACACCTCACCAATCTCCTTTAAAGGAGACGACCTCACCATCTATAATGATTTGTCATCATCACCCTGGCGAAACGCAGGGCCCTCAAGCCGGTCACCCAACTTCTCCGAGACGCTAAAATAATTTACAGATGGGGCTTCCCCTTTCGCCTCATAGTGAATCGCAACGGATCTGTGTTTACGCTTTCGGACATTGACAACGCCCCTATGTTTCTGAAACAAATGGGCCTTCGCCTTCCTACAAATATCTCCAATATTCACCCCCGCTCACCTTCTGAGACTTCTCCCCCCAGAAAGCTGCGCCATATCTCGCATTCCTCACATATACCTGTACGCAGTCTCACCTACCCAACTTCGCCTGAAAGGATGGACTCCCATGTCTCTTGAACAGTGTCTCCTCATATTTAAAAAGATAACCTTTTGGGAATTTAGACCTTAGGCCTCATTAACATTGGGATCCAGGCCTTTAACTTTATACACCTATGGGGCACCTGGTTTCGGTGTCTGAGTCGGCCTTCTTGGACTGCTCTCATGCTCCTCCGGAGAGTTGTTTTAGAGGACCCCTGGACTCGGGAGGCTCCAGGAACTCTCTTCCAGCTCTCACTGGCACAACTATTTCTAGTTGTAGCACTCTGTGACCACGATGTTCTCAGTGGTTTGTTCTACCTCCCGCTGTTGGGTTTCATCATTGCCTATAGCCATGTCTCTTATTACATGGCTGTTTATTTTGCCTTTTATTTTACCTTATGTTTATGTTCCACACCAATTGATTGATGTCTTCTGTGTAATCTATGCTGATTTTAGAGATAATGGTTAAGCTATATACCTTAAACTGCAAGGGCTTAAACATCCCCCAAAAGAGAAGCTCCCTGCTCAGGGACTTACGGAGTCTTGTCATAGACATTGCTTTTCTTCAAGAGACACTCCGTACGTCTCTGCTCTAAAGCATACCCTGAAGTACTCTTAGCTTCAGGACCTAAGAAAAAAGCAGGTGTAGCGATCTTATATAAAAAAGGACTCCCCCTCCAAATAACCAAAACTATAAAGGATCCCGCAGGACACTATCTTATTCTATTAGGCTCCCTAGCAGGTAAACCGATAACCTTAGCAAATGTATATGTCCCGAATATTAATCAAATCCCCTTCCTTACAAAATTCTTTACCAAACTACAAAAGGTGGCTAATGGTACTCTTCTACTAGGAGGTGACTTTAATCTGGCCTTCTCCTCTATAACTGATAGGTTCATATCTTTGGACTCACAATCCTTCCCATCACATGAACGACTCTCCAGAAAATGTAGGGCCCTGACCCGTAAGTACGGCCTTCTTGACCTTTGGAGAATCTCTAACCCTACGTCCAGAGATTACACCTATTTCTCCCCTCCCCATGCAACACACTCCCGCATCGATTATTTTTTCTCCAAATTACCTACCCTTACATCTTTAATTACAGCAGATATTCATCCAACGGCCTGGTCAGACCATCACGCTGTTGCAATAGAATTAGATTGGTTACATACACCTCACAAACCTATACATTGGAGACTAAACGAATCCCTTCTAAGAGATAAAACATTTCTATCCAAAATGACAGACGAAATCCAATCCTTCTTCACCACCAATATTCCCTCAGTTTCCTCATTGGGAATGACATGGGAGGCACACAAAGCTTTTGTACGTGGACTGTTCATCGCTGAGGGCTCTAAACGTAAGCGAACCTCTTCACAAAAACTAGTTGAACTTACTAAGGCCCTCGGAGATGCCTGTGCCTCTTACAAACAGTGATCTACCCAAGAATCCTTCGCCAATATTCAAAAACTAAAACTGAACATTAGATCCCTCCAATCTGCCCAACTGGAAAAAAGCCTGAAATGGTCACGACAATTATTTTTTGAACGGGGTAATAAACCACACACTATCCTTGCCCGCAAATTAAACCCCAGGGGATCTTCTCAGACAGTACATGCCATGAAAGACAGTGACGGTACTACCCACTACAACCCATCAAAGATTGCACAACTATTCAATAACTATTATGAACAACTCTATAATCTTCCAGACCCCTCCCTTGATCCCTTATACCCAAACAAGGTAGCTTCCTTCCTAGAACAACTCCAACTCCCTAAATTAACTGAAGAGGAATGCACTTCCCTTAACGCACCAATCACCATCACCGAAATAGTTGCAACTCTCAAATCACTCCCCTCTTCTAAATCTCCTGGCCCAGATGGACTTCCTTACTCTTATTACAAAAATTTACAAGAGGTTCTCTCACCCCATTTAACCTCACTAGCAAACAAGATCATGAGAGGGGAATCTCCTCCATCTTCGTTCTTAAAATCCCTCTTAACAGTTATACCCAAAGAAGGAAAAGACCCACAGCTTCCACAAAGTTACCGCCCCATCTCTCTCCTAAATTCTGACCTCAAAATCATTACTAAAACTCTGGCCAATCGTTTAAACCCTATACTGCCTAGGCTCATTAACAATGATCAGGTGGGCTTTATCTTAAACAGGCAGGCAGGTGATAATACCCGTCGAGCGATAGACCTCATATCCCACATGTCCCGTATAGGCAAACCTTCTCTGCTACTTAGCCTAGATGCAGAGAAGGCTTTTGACCGCCTAGCATGGCCTTTCCTCTTCCATGTCCTCCAACATCAGGGTTTTAATGGATCCTTTCTGACCATTCTTCAATTCCTCTACTCATCTCCTTCAGCCTGTGTAAAACTTCCCCTGGCCTCCCATATTCCCTTCCAGATCCACAATGGTACTAGGCAGGGTTGCCCTCTTTCCCCGCTCCTCTTTGCTCTTAGTATTGAACCCCTCGCCAGCGCTATAAGACTAAACGTTAACATCTCAGGCGTCCAAGTAGACAAGCATGAATTTAAGATTTCTTTATTCGCAGACGATATCCTACTTACCCTCACGAATCCTCTAATCTCCCTACCTGCTTTACACAACACCTTAAGTACTTACGAATCCTTATCAGGATTCCGTCTTAATCAAGATAAAACTGAAGCAATGCCCATAAAAATTCCACCTGAACTTCTCGCCTCCTTAAAACACAATTTTCCCTACAAATGGCAAAACCATTCCCTGAAATATTTAGGTATCCATCTTACACCCACTTATTCCACTCTACAAACATAATTTCCCTACTCTTATCCAACAAATTCTGCAAGATCTGCATAAGTGGACCGCCTACAAGATCTCCTGGTTAGGAAGAATATATACGTTAAAAATGAATATACTCCCCAGACTGCTTTACCTTTTTGAAACACTTCCAGTATTGGTCCCCTCCTCTCAGCTGTCGAAACCCCAATCCGCTTTTTCTAAGTTTGTTTGGAATCACGGGCGACCGAGAATCCGAGCCTCAATTCTCCTATCTCCTAGAGAGCAGGGAGGCCTAGGATTACCCCATCTCCGTTATTATTACCAAGCAGCTCATCAACGTCAGCTGAGAGAATGGTCCAAATTTACAGTACACACCAAATGGGGTCTCATTGAGGCAGTCAGTATGCTTCCTATTGCTTTGGCTTCCTTGATATGGTCAAACTCCCCCCCAAAACTACTTTCAGCTCAACTCTTGCCCACTATAAATTTCACCTTACAGGTTTGGCGCTCAACATTTGTCATAGCTGGTCTAAAATCTTCCCCCTCCCCATTAACGCTAATCCTAGGCAACCCTGCCTTCCGTCCTGGACTATCTAAAGACTTTATGGATAGATGGCACAGACTAAAATGTTTTAATTTACTGGACTGGAAGAACCCACTCACAGGATTAACTCTACCTAGATCTGCCCTAAAAGAAAGAATTCCAGCTACTCCTATATACACTATGGAGCATATCCACATACGACACTTCCTTCAATCTCTGCTACGAGATTCACCCTCCATACCGCCCCTAACACCTTTTGAACATATTTGCGACTCACAGGGATATCAAAAAGGTCTGATTTCCTAGATCTACCACTTGCTACATACTAAATCTGGTCTCTATACACCGGTTCACCCATATATGTCCAAATGGGCCTCAGTCCTCTCCCAGCCAATCCCGCTAGAGGACTGGGAGGAGATCTGGGAGAATGCTAAACATTCATCTATGTGTATACAAATAATGGAAAATATTTACAAAATTATATTTCGATGGTATTTCACTCCCGACAGGCTATCAAAAATTTACCCAGACTCCTCCCACCTCTGCTGGAGAGGTTGTAATGAAAAGGGCACCCTTGAACACATCTTCTGGTCATGTCCTTTAATCACCCCACTATGGACCAATGTCCAACACCTCATCATGACAAAAACAAGTATACTAGTGCCTCTTGACCCTCACTACATGGTGTTAGGTAAACCCCCCCCCAGACACTCCCAGGCATACCACGCGCCTGATTACCCACATTCTAACAGCTACACGCCTGGCAATAGCTACTTTTTGGAAAAATATCGCTCCTCCAACGTTATCAGATGTCAAACTTAAGATTGAATGGACTAAAGAAATGGAACAAATGACGGCATCCTTAAGAGGCACCGAAGCTCACTTTCATAAGGTCTGGAACCCTTGGTCCTCACTTTCACCGGACCTCATGCCCCCTTGATACTAACCAAGAGTCCCATTATGTTAATCTAACCAACCTTTCCCAATCATGTGGATAAGATTAGCCCATAAAAGGCTTCTCACCTTGCCACCTTTCATCACATAAGCCCTTGCAACCCCCCACTTTAATCTTCTCCTCCGCGTATAGGCCTATCAAGACCCTCTACCTATTCACTATCTATAGGCCTGTACTTAGACAGCCGTCAATCACTGGTGTGACCCGTTTTCAGTTATTTACACAGGTTCTTTGGTTAACAGAACCTGTATATCTATAGAAGCAGGATATATCTACTTAGTATATAACATTCTATGTTCAGCACCCTACAAACTAAACAGGAACCTCTTGATGTCTCGACACTAGGTTAGACATTCAAGCACTCTAAATCTAGTTAATTAGACTTCTAACCTATACGGAGTCTGGTCTCTCCTAATAACTACTCATTACATGTCTATAATCAAACTGGAGACGATTCATGTTTTCAACCCTGTCTATAAGTGAAACGATTTTTTTCTTTGTATTACCCAATGCTCAACATCTGTATGTTCAAAATTTACAAAAGTATAACAAAAAAAAGAAATAGATGCGTGCGACGCTACCACGAGTCATGGAGTCCGCATCCCCGCCGGCGGAAGTTCCGGGTGGCCACAATGACAACTTCCGCTGGAGCCTCCAGTGTAGAGCGCTGCCCACCGCTCTGCGCTCAAATCTATGGACGGGTGCGATAGATCTTTCAGAGACCTGCAGCGTTGCATCGGCACTTGCTAAGTCTCCGCTTTACCAGCCATTACCTGCCCGGATCCCATACACAGATGGATCGCTATGCGGAGTTCCAATCTAGGAACTCCCGTAGGCAGCAGGGAAAGGCTGGCCTTACGCTTGGGCCCCTGGGAGATCCAGAAATTGCATCCTGAAAGCACTGAGGATAGGTAGGAAAATGTGGCTATTTAATGGCATCTTGTGCTTCCTGTCCCCTAGGCAAGCGGGGCAATCTCATGGTTCACCTGGAGGGGAGTCAAGCAGAAATGAATTTTCATACATAACTAATGAATACGCAACAGCTTCGTCAAACAAGGACATGCAAGGAGGATGCACAGGATAGCTTCAGAATTACCGTGATGTTTTCATCCTGACAGACATAATTTCTGACTTTCATCAGCATTTAGATTAATGGAAGATTCCTGCATGCTGTTTGTGCCCATCCTGAAATTCAGAGAGCTTTCTGAGGAGGATCTTGAAACTTCATCCTACGAAGATATTTATCTATAGAATAATTTTACTCTTCTGACCAAAAGCTTTAGCCAAATGGCTCTTAAAGTGCCCATACACACATTTATATTCTCATAGTTACAGAGTACCCAGCAGCAAGCTCAAGGTGAACCAGAATGTAAGATCCACTGGCCACTCATGGCGGAGGAACACCGAGACCCACGCTTCGGCGCAAGCCTCTGGGTCTCAGGCCTGTCTCTGACGTCACTGGAGTGCATGGCACTCAGCTCCCATTGGATAAGCGGCGGATGCGTTCTCAGTACGCGCTCCGCCGCTGTAAACAATAACCACATATGCACACAGCGTGTCAGCAGCTCTGCTGACATGCTCTCTGTGGATTGGTTACTTTGGATTCCTTTAGTTTCTGATTGGTTAGTGCTTGTATAAATGATAAGTGAGCACCCTCAGTTATCGCCCCTGATAGCCTATGCTGGGCTTGTTGCTGAGATTGCGCTCTCAATCAGTGCTTGTCTTGCTGAGGACTTGTGCCTGTCTCTTGACTAAGCTTCTTGTAGATTGGATACCTGTTGCTACCCGGCTTGTACCTGACCACGCTTCTGTGTTGGATAACCTGTTACTGACCGTGCTTGTTAAAGGATTCACATGAACACTGCCTGCATAGACCCTGGCCTGACTGACCTCACATCTGTCTAAGTGATTATACTTCAGCCATTACCTGCCACCTTGTCTTTGTCTGGACTTCCTCAGTCTATAGGCCTCAAGTGACTATTCAGTATACTGTGTTACTTTGCCTTGCTGTGTTTGGTGATTGCTGTCTGCCAATTTGTATGCTACATCTGCCTGCAGGGTATTTGCAGTTTGTTGGATAATCATGTAACAAAAATGTGTACATATATTTTGCACAGAAACGATCATCTGGATTGACCCAATCCAACCCACACCCTAAATCCTTCCCCCCTCCCTTTGTCATTGCCGAAAAATTATCCTTTTAAAGGCATCACGATATATCTAATCTCCCCAAAGTACCCATCAGATGTTCTGTGAGATACCACTTTGTATATTTAAAATGTTCCATTAGGTCTTTGATTTCCTGTCGGGTAAGAGTAATTAGAATAAAGGATTTCCACTTCTTGAAAAATGACTTGTTTTTTTTGTCCTTATGGCACATTGCATCAAATCTGTCTAATTGGTATAAGTGCATGAGTTCCTCCTTCACATCCCAAATTGAAGGGACACTTTAGTATACCCATTTATTAAAGATTAGTTTTCGAGGCGCAATTAGAACCAAGTGTGCCAGCTTACTCATACCCTTTTTGGTAGGTTGATGGTCTTCCTCCAACCTTGGGGAAGGTTCCTCATAATTAAATAATAACAATAGGAGTAATGCCTCTAATTGGATCTTACACATTTGCTTGATATATTTTAACACTTTGTTCCAAAAATCTGATATCACTGGACAATTCCAGACACAGTGAAACATATCTGCAGCAGGGTGAGAACATTTAGGGCACCTTGGATTATAATAGACCAGAGATTTTTATATTTAATGTTGAAGGCGTACTTTGCCTTATTTATGAACTTAAGGTGGGTTTCCCACAACTTTCCTCAATAATTAGCCCGTGTGGAATACCCCATAAAAATCAGGGTAACTTGCCAAAGCTCATACGTAATCTATTTATTGAAATGCCAGTGCAATCTGGCATATGTGGGCCGTACTACCCAAAAATTTCAAGCTAGATTAAATAAACACAGGTCCAATATAAATAAAGGGGAGTCCAAACATGGAGTATCCAACCACTTTAATTTGGTTCATAATAGGGATTTTGCTGCTTTGAGGGCCACGGTCATAGAACAGGTATATCACCCTAATAAGTACAAAAGGTATCGCGTCCTATGCAGACGCGAATAGTTTTGGATATTAAAATTGGGTACATTAGAACCAGGGGGTTTGAACAAATGCCTGGAAGAAATGAGCCATTTACAGCCGATAGTGCAATAACCCCCATTTAACTTATTCCCTTTTTTTCCTCCTTTCCCCCTATTTTTCCCTTCCTTCCTCCCCCCCCCCCCTTATTCTTCCTTTCCCTCCCCCCAGTTTATCTAAGACTCCTTTAGGATATCGTGTGGGTATATATGTATATGCCCAGTGCAAATAAGTTTTTAGATGTTGAATGTGTAGATTGTCAATGCCTATGCAATCTATGGGTGTTGTGTGTGTGTATAGTCCAAAATATTGAAATGAATGCCCTGTGTGCCCCTATACCCGTTTTTTCTGTGCCAGGGGTATACAATATATGGTGAACTCTGGGAGTGGTTTAGTAGTCCTTATACACAGATGGTTTCTTTGGTTTATTTATTCTGTTACTCTGTCTTTTCTAATACACTAGACACTGTTTTTTTCTCCTTTACTTCTTCTTTTTTCGTCTAGGTCCCGTGTATTGTGTAGCCCTGGATATATTCCTGGTTTGCTCCTTTATTTGGGTCAATATAGCAGGAGTAGACTATTAGGAGCAATATGGTAATTGATTCACTGTCCACACAAAGCCGATTGGTTTCTTTGTATGAGACCTTGTTATATAATGAGTGTGACTTTTTAAATGATAGATTATTGACTTGAAAAAGCGGAGGATGTACTTCCGCGAAACGCGTTGTCTGTTTTAAATAAATACCTTGTATCCCCCCTATGTTTTTATCCCCTTGTTTATACCGCGCACATAGCGGTGTTTTATCCTTATACCACCCATCCGCATGCGGAGATTCAAGCCCTGCTCAGCACGCAGTCCCAGCGTGAGCTAGAGCAAGCGTCCTGGTCTCCGTAGTGATTGTTACGAGGAGGATCGAGGAGAGTGACGTCACTTCCGGTCCGCCGTTGCAGAGAGCTCGGTCCCCGGCTAGGCATAGAGGGACGCAGGCTTATCGTGGCTGTGTACGCTGTGCCGGCCAAAAGACGATCAGGTGAGACCTCTCCTGCTGGAATGTTCAATTGCATTTCTGGGAGTCTCAGAGCGCCCCTCTTCTTCTTATATGTTTATACTAATTCAGACAGTCTTTTCATGTCTGCTTTCTGGAGGTAAGTCCACCGCTGCCTCCCAGCAACTTTTTAAAATTTTTGTCCTGCTGGTGCCTCTGTTCTCTTACTTATGACAAAGGGGAGAAACAGAGAGGAGAAGGGCCCGGCTCAGACTCCTCGGAAGGAAGATGGCGCAGACACGATACAAAAACATCCGCAGAAGCAGGAGCTGCAGGTCAGTGAAGTGGGCGCGCGTCTAAAGCAGTTTGCCCATAAGGATACCAGGTCTGTTCAGGGGAATTTGGTGGTGGAAACGCAGGGGCAGAAGTCGGACTGGGGTGAGGCGGAGGGTGGACAAGTAGAGGCAGAAAATCCAGTCGCAGAGTTGGCGTGGGAAACTGATAAAAAATCAGAAGTACCTGCTGTGACGGGGGAAAAACAAAAAGGTACTGGGAAAGCAAATAAAAAAAAAGGGACCAGCTGAACCTTCTCTCTCAGCGATATATTAGAGGCAGTACAGTCTTGTATTATGGCCATAGCTTCACTGTCACAACAAACAGGAGAAATAAAGGAGGAGATAGTTTTGTTAAGGCAGGACATGTCTATAATGAGAGAAAGAACCTCTGCTCTTGAAAAACGTGTAAGTGAAATAGAAGACACTATGGCACCAGCAGTTAGAGATCTAAAGCGAGTAATCAGTCATGCTGTTTTTAACTCTGATAAAGCAGATGATATGGAAAATCGTTTTCGCAGAAATAATATGCGTATAGTAGGACTGCCGGAGAAAACCGAAAAAACAGATCCTACTACTTTTTTCAAGAATTGGTTGATCGAAATGTTTGGCTGTGAAACATTTTCGAAGTTATATGCTATTGAGCGAGCACATCGAGTTCCCTCTCGCCCTCCCCGTCCAGGTGCAGCCCCTAGGCCTATCCTTGCTAAATACACTACAGAGACCGGGAAACAATCCTGCAGCAGGCGACAATAAAAGGCAACATTCTATATGACAAACATAAAATATCTTTCTATCCTGACTTTTCCACCGAGGTGCAGAAGCAACGCACCAAATTCTATGACGTGAAAAAGCGTTTACAAAAGTTAGTTACAATACGCTATGCTATATCCTGATAAGCTGAAGGTTATTGCTAACAAGGATGCTCACTTTTTTGAATATCCTAAAGAGGCCATGCTGTGGCTTGATCAGAATGAACAGCACTTAAAGGCAAAACCCCAAAATGAGGATTACTAACTGCAAATCTTTTGTTGAGTCATTTAATTTGCTAAATCTGTATGTACCCATCTTGTTGATTTCGTTTGACAATGAAGCTGAAGCCATCTGCACTGAGGGTTGACTCTGGTTTTTCTACAGTATCCGGAACAGTAACTGTTGTGTTGATCCTACTATTTTCTTATGAAGAGTTTTGAGTAATTTGATCTGAGTTATAATCTTTTGAGGGATTAACCTGCAAGCATGGAATCATTTCCGCTCTTTACTTGTTTATTCCTATTTTTTTTTTTATTACAATTTTAAATGGGGGCAGAGACACGGTCTTCTGATCCCGTTAAACTCATCGAGTACTGAAAATGACTTGGGGTATTGTCTATTTACTAAAAAGACACACTGGAGGGCGCTGCTCAAAGAGGACTGTTGGGTTATTAGCAATGGCAGTAACCCTGCACTATGTAAACTGCCTCCTGCTGCAACCACCTAGGGTGGGATACTCCCCTATCCCCACCTAAAGAAAAGCAAGTATAAATGTAGTCAGGGGTGCGCTGGACATGAGTTAATACACAATTGCTGTTCTAATTACAAACTTTTTATTGTGGATATTATCACCAAGTACCATAAACCTCAGTCATATACACTCTCATGCATTCATTCTTTCATACAGAGAGCGAGCTGGTTCTCTTTTAAAAATAAAAGCCTCAACAGTTGTGAGTTTAAAAAATGCCACAGCTGTCGCATAAATGACAAAATATTAAAATATAAAGGATATATCGTAGTGTATTCTCTAAAAAATGAGCAAATTGCCTAAATTCTCTGTATATTCCTAGGGATACCGTATAGTACCCGGACAAATGTAGATCCTGAAACGGGAATTGTATGTCCCAAGTAGTACAGATTCTAACTGTATAATGGCAGTCACTGGCCCTTATGCGTAAGATGCCTTGATAATTCTCACCACTCCGGCGATAGTTCCTCCGACATGTCCCAGAGTTTCCCAGATGGGATAGTCCTGGTAGTCTCCGGGGATCTTCTTCAATGATGCGGGGAGCCGCTTCAATCACTCGGCAGGTAAAACCGCTGAAGCGGTAAACTGCTAGCAGCAAGAGGGACGCCGGATCGGCTCAGACCTGCAAATTCCGGTTCTCCGGATCACCAACTTCAGGGGAGAGACGTCACTTCCTAGTGCGTCTCAACCCAAGCTGTGGCCACTTCCTTGTGTTCCAGTCCTCTGTGGTTCCGTAGTATCTCTGTATATCCAGTGTAACAATGTGAATGGAAGGAACGTGGGCCAATCTGTAATATAGCGGGGCGCCCCTATATCGATACAGTATCACAGCTATACGATTCACATTCACATTGTTACACTGGATATACAGAGATACTACGGAACCACAGAGGACTGGAACGCAAGGAAGTGGCCACAGCTTGGGTTGAGACGCACTAGGAAGTGACGTCTCTCCCCTGAAGTTGGTGATCCGGAGAACCGGAAGTTGCAGGTCTGAGCCGATCCGGCGTCCCTCTTGCTGCTAGCAGTTTACCGCTTCAGCGGTTTTACCTGCCGAGTGATTGAAGCGGCTCCCCGCATCATTGAAGAAGATCCCCGGAGACTACCAGGACTATCCCATCTGGGAAACTCTGGGACATGTCGGAGGAACTATCGCCGGAGTGGTGAGAATTATCAAGGCATCTTACGCATAAGGGCCAGTGACTGCCATTATACAGTTAGAATCTGTACTACTTGGGACATACAATTCCCGTTTCAGGATCTACATTTGTCCGGGTACTATACGGTATCCCTAGGAATATACAGAGAATTTAGGCAATTAGCTCATTTTTTAGAGAATACACTACGATATATCCTTTATATTTTAATATTTTGTCATTTATGCGACAGCTGTGGCATTTTTAAACTCACAACTGTTGAGGCTTTTATTTTTAAAAGAGAACCAGCTCGCTCTCTGTATGAAAGGATGAATGCATGAGAGTGTATATGACTGAGGTTTATGGTACTTGGTGATAATATCCACAATAAAAAGTTTGTAATTAGAACAGCAATTGTGTATTGTCTATTTACGCATAATGCATTATGGGGCAAAATGTTTTAGGGGGTGGGGATTTGGTTACAATTTCTATTTCTTGCTATGGTTTATCTTCAATTGCAGCACCAGCTATCTAAGTAGGGAACAACATGATCGATTACTCTTATTATTGTATGATATACAGTGGCTTGCAAAATAATTCGGTCCCCTTGAAGTTTTCCCCATTTTGTCACATTACTGCCACAAACATGAATCAATTTTATTGGAATTTCACGTGAAAGACCAATACAAAGTGGTGTACACGTGAGAAGTGGAACGAAAATCATACATGATTCAAAATATTTTTTACAACTCAATAACTGCAAAGTGGAGTGTGCATAATTATTCAGCCCCCTTTGGTCTGAGTGCAGTCAGTTGCCCATAGACATTGCCTGATGAGTGCTAATGACTAAATAGAGTGCACCTGTGTGTAATCTAATGTCAGTACAAATACAGCTGCTCTGTGAGGGCCCCAGAGGTTGTCTAAGAGAATATTGGGAGCAACAACACCATGAAGTCCAAAGAACACACCAGACAGGTCAGGGATAAAGTTATTGAGAAATTTAAAGCAGGCTTAGGCTACAAATATTTCCAAAGCCTTGAACATCCCACGGAGCACTGTTCAAGCGATCATTCAGAAATGGAAGGAGTATGGCACAACTGTAAACTTACCAAGACAAGGCCATCCACCTAAACTCACAGGCCGAATAAGGAGAGCACTAATCAGAAATGCAGTCAAGAGGTCCATGGTGACTCTGGACGAGTTGCAGAGATCTTCAGCTCAGGTAGGGGAATCTGTCCATAGGACAACTATTAGTCGTGCACTGCACAAAGTTGGCTCTTATGGAAGAGTGACAAGAAGAAAGCCATTGTTAACAAAAAAGCATAAGAAGTCCCGTTTGCAGTTTGCCACAAGCCATGTGGGGGACACAGCAAACATGTGGAAGACGGTGCCCTGGTCGGATGAGACCAAAATGGAACTTTCTGGCCAAAATGCAAAACGCTATGTGTGGAAGAAAACTAACACTGCACATCACTCAGAACACACCATCCCCACTGTCAAATATGGTGGTGGCAGCATCATGCTCTGGGGGTGCTTCTCTTCAGCAGGTACAGGGAAGCTGGTCAAAGTTGATAGGAAGATGGATGGAGCCAAATACAGGGCAATCTTGGAAGAAAACCTCTTGGAGTCTGCAAAAGACTTGAGACTGGGGCGGAGGTTCATCTTCCAGCAGGACAACAACCCTAAACATAAAGCCAGGGCAACAATGGAATGGTTTAAAACAAAACATATCCATGTGTTAGAATGGCCCAGTCAAAGTCCAGATCTAAATCCAATCGAGAATCTGTGACGAGATCTGAAAACTGCTGTCAACAAACGCTGTCCATCTAATCTGACTGAACTGGAGCTGTTTTGCAAAGAAGAATGGGCAAGGATTTCAGTCTCTAGATGTGCAAAGCTGGTAGAGACATAACCTAAAAGACTGGCAGCTGCAATTGCAGCAAAAGGTGGTTCTACAAAGTATTGACTAAGGGGGCTGAATAATTACGTACACCCCACTTTGCAGTTATTTAATTGTAAAAAATGTTTGGAATCATGTATGATTTTCGTTCCACTTCTCACGCGTACACCACTTTGTATTGGTGTTTCACGTGAAATTCCAATAAAATTGATTCATGTGTGTGGCAGTAATGTGACAAAATGTGGAAAACTTCAAGGTGGCCGAATACTTTTGCAAGCCACTGTATATTCATGGCTGATTTTAGTATTGTGAACAGGAATGTGAGAGGGTTGGCGGACCCCATAAAACGACAATCAATGCTGTCCTTCCTACAAAAACAGGGCCCTGTGGTCTACTGTCTGCAGGAGACTCATTTAAAGGATACCCGAAGCGAAAATAAACTAATGAAAAATGATTGCAATTATCTTCCTTCTCCCAAAAAAATGACTTTTTAAGATATTTCACAGTTTTATTTTGTTTAAATCTACTTTTTAAGTTTTAACTGTTTTATTGTTTTTGCTCAATGACATTTATTGAAGTATGCCAGAGCTAAAATCTATGAACTGTTGACCCTTTTTATCTCTTTCCTGCTCTCAGGCCCAGTGCACACCAAGCGGATTCACCGGCCGCATCCGCCTGAAAATCCGATTGGCTAATGTGATTGAATAGGCTGGTGCACACCGGCGGTTTGAGGTTTTTAGCAAACCGCAAACGTGCCTCCTGCTGCAGGTTTTTAGCAAACCGCAAACGTGCCTCAAGCTGCACGTTTGCGGTTTGCAAAAAAACTCAAACCGCCGGTGTGCACCAGCCCATTGAAATACAATAGCCAAAGCGGATTAACAGGCGGATGAGACCGGCGGATTGCATCCAAATCCGCTCAGTGTGCACTGCGCCAAATATCTGAAATTCACACCCAAAACCGATAGCGTTTTGTGGATCTGCTAGCGGTTTTGGTGTGCACTGGGCCTCAGAAGCCATTTTTGCTGGGAAAGTGTTTTATAGTTGGAATTTCTTAGCAGTGAGGGTCACACTGTAGTCACTTCCTGTCTGAGTCAGGACCGAGTCAACCACTTACATACCTGATATTTAACTCTTTCAGGCAGAGAAAGAAAAAAAAGCAACACAGCATAGTTATTAGTGTGCTTGGCACTGTACATACCTATGTCTATCGCATCATGTCACACGTCACTGCGGGTATCCTTTAACTTCTCCCAATCTCCTTAAAAATTCCATCTGTGCCTTTCGCAGTATCTCAACAGACTTCATATAAAGATCATGTGAAGTTCTACGTTTTGCCGCCAGATAGCTAATAATTTTTCCCCTCAAAGTTGGTTTAGCCGCCTCCCAGAATAAGAATATATAATTTACATGTGCAGAGTTGCGCTAATTTTCCCACCACGATTGCTGGAGTAAATTTGCAAAATCTTCATCTTCGTACAGAAAAGAGGGAAACCGCCAAATAATGTCGGACCCCCTTGGTATAGTTGGCGAAAAGACTAACTGCACAGGTGCATGGTCAGATATCATTAAATCAAGGATGTCTATGGAAGTAACCTGAGGTAGAGCATGTTGGGATAATACGAAATAGTTACGTCTAGACCACACATCACGGGGAGAAGAATAGAAGGTTAGAAGGTGTGTTCTTCGCTATCTGGATGCAGAGACCTCCACCCATTACATAATTGATATCTGAATATAGTCTTGAAACAGGATAGATTTAGCTGAGGACAGAGTACTGGCACCTGTTTTTCTTTACCTATCCTCGCAGAGGCTGACCTTGAAATCTCCTCCTTGTATAACTTTACATGACCCTATGGATAAAGTGTTGGCCAGAAGGTTTGCGAAGAACGTTTTATCCTCATTATTAGGTCCATATATGCTAGAGATCACCAATTCTTCTCCTGCTTGTCGAAGCTTGCTCCTCACCAATTTGCCCTCACTATCACATTGTTCTTCTATAACTTGACCTTGTAGCTGTTTGTGTAATAGTATGAGTACCCCTGCTTTCTTCCCCTGAGCTAGTGAACCAAACACTTGGCCTACCCAGGATTTGCGCATATAATTAAATTGGTCCCTCTGCAAGTGACATTCTTGTAATAGCACAATATCCGTTTTCATTTTCTTAAGATGGCGAAGGATTATAGAGCGTTTACCCGGAGACCTACCGTATTTTTCGGAATATAAGACGCTCTGGAAAATAAGACGCACCTAGGTTTAGAGAATAAAAATTAGGGGAAAAAAACACTACCGTAAACCTAGGTGCGTCCATGGTGCTGGAGTGTCTTGTGGATCTTCCACCTCTCCCCAAGCTCTATCTAAGCTACACTAAACTTTTGCTGCCTCACTAACTACCCTACAGTAGCTCCCTCTGCCCCTGGTCAGATGCGGCTGCAGTGCAGAGCGGCAGATATGCCAGGAAACCATGGCCATGATCTCAATGGATGTTGAGGAGAACCGAGTTCAGCCTGCTTGGCTGATGGCTGAACGCAGTGGAAGGCGTTATTACCGATCCGGGATCCAGCCGACGAGTCCTCCATCTGCTTATGTATCTTCAACACTGACGCATGCTGATCCCGGTCTTGTTATTCCCTGGTCTGCCGCTCTCTCACTGCGTGACCCTGACGCATGTGAGCCGCCGGGGTCACGCAGTGAGAGAGCGGCAGACCAGGAAGTAACAAGACCGGGATCAGCGCGCGCCGGTATTGAAGATACAGAAGCAGATGGAGGACTCGTCGGCTGGATCCCGGATCGGTAATAACGCCTTCCGCTGTGCTCTACGCTAATAGCATTCCTCTGACTTCCAGCCATCAGGGACCGGAGCTATGCAGGAGGCAGGGGAACAGCTGAGACTGACACTACAGATGTAAACAAAGCCTCACAGCACGGCTGTGATTTATGAGGGATTGCAGAGTGCAGGGGGACCTTAGTGGGGTTTGGGATAGCAACAGAGGCTGGGCTGTATAGGCAGATTCAGTCTCTGTATGCAGATAACATTCTTTAAACACACCTCAGGTTCTCTTTAAAGCGGAATGAAACCCAGCATTTCTACTTTGCTCTAATAGATTATTTACAGCATATTATATACAACCAGCATTTTCTTTCTTTTTTACTAGAACTGCATTCAAAGGGTTAATACAGGCTTTAGAAGCTTCCCTTCCAGCAGAGTGCTGGCTGCTTCTAAAACTACATAATGTTATCTAGTGTTTAATTGTACCAAGTGAAAAATGTAAACGCCTTCTGTCACACTGCCAGCTCTGCTGATCAAAGTCAGAGAAACATAAATGCTTTCTGATGCTTTCTGATTAAGTTAGAGGATGAAGTTATAAATAAAATGCTAAGTCAGCTCTCAGAGTAAAATGAGTGTACTTTAGGAATGTATAATTCCTAAATGAATAATACTTATGCACAAAAGCAAATATGCTAACCGCATGGCATATAAAAAGTAGGAAAACATGTTTTTATTGAATATTATGTCAGGGTTTTTATACCGCTTTAAGATGTATTATATAACTGAAAGAAAACCAAATAGGGGGAAATATATTACGCTGTGAACTGAAAGTTTGAGCAGATCTCTGTACAACAGCACCCCTTGCTGGGTATAAACTTGTGAGAAAGGCTAATTTAAAGAGACTCTAACAAAATTTTGAGCCTTATTTCTTCTATCCTATAAGTTCCTAAGCCTGTTCTAATGTGGTCTGTCTTACTGCAGCCTTTAGTAGTTGCACTGTCTCTGTAATAAATCTTATCTCCTTTCATATGTCGGCTCTGTCGGGCTGAGGCTGGAATGTGTGGAATGTGCAGCACTGCTTTTCATTGGCAGAAGCGTTACACACCCTCTCCAAGCTCTGCATGAGTCACACAGTAGCTGTTCTCAGCGTATCATACTCTGGTTAGAAGCCATGTCATTTGTTTGTAAACACTGCCTAAAACTGTTAATTACAAGCAAGGATTGCAATAGGGAGTGGCAGAAACAGCACAGAGGGGCCCAGGAGAACAGAATAAAGAGAATGGTATGCTTTTTATTGTAAGAATTCTAGAGTACTGATTCTCTTTAAAGGGGTTCTTCCGCGAATGAGGAAAAAAATAAAAAGTGGTTTATTTATAAACTATTAAAATTCCTTTTTAAATAGTGTGAAAAGTTTTTTTTTTTTTTAAAATGAATGGTTTCATCAAAGTAACACGTGTAAGTAACCAGTGACAGATGATGGACTGGGAGGCTAATCCATTTGTGAGGGTTTTTTTTTTTAACCATAATTTCCCAAACATAACTGCTGCCTACCTAGTTGTCAGTGGTGTAGCCCATTGCTGTGAGGAATGGCTGTTACAGTTGTTAGAATAACGCTGTTCTGAGCTCCACGGCAGTTATTTATTGTAGTTTTACAGAGAGAGGACCCCTGTGCAGCAATGAATCGGGCAGAAGCAGGGCAGCCGAGCAGTGAGAATGTCATTTGTTGACATCGTTGCCCGGGAACCAGACTACTTGTCTATGCAGAAAGATCTTTATCTCCTGAAAGCGAGTGATCTGGTTTTAGCTGATTAGCGCTGCCCGCTGTCCTCCCTGCCTTCCTGTCAGCAGTGGCCACTTGCGTGCGTTGGGTGCAGGGAACGCACCACTTTCACCAGCGGGGAGGGGGCCAGGGGGAGCTGCAACAAGCTGCTACTTCTGAAAATAAATATACTCCTAGATCAGGCTGGAGCCATACATTTTCCTCCTGCTCAGAATTACAGGTTCAGCCTCAGCGCACTGCTGAGCTGATAACACAGATGAGAGGAATGTGAGCCTGTCCAGCTCCCCCCTCCCTCGGGAAAATAAGGACGCTGGGAGAAGGAGAGAGGCACACAGAAACATGTGCATGGGAGACAGCAGCTTGACAGAGTGCAGTGAGATGGAGGTGCTTCTTTTATGTATGCATAGT